>NW_020955306.1:605489-767202 GCF_003031625.1 Empidonax traillii
ATACAGTTTTGATTTTCTCCCAGCAAGAAGTAACCTATCATCAAAAATACTTTCCTTTAATCAGAAATATTTTAATATCAAGCAAAATATTTCTTTTACTGCTTTAAAATTAGTACTGTGAGAAGCTGAACAAGCTGTCTTATTACCTCACGGAGTTGTTTGCCCTATTATTACAATGAGAAAACTAACACATGATAATATAAGAGATAATATCAGAGACATTTTAGGATTCAGTAACTCCCTAGCAGACAAGAACTTGCTGCTTTGAGCTTCTTGCTTAACAACAGGAGAAAAAATTACTGCTTATACCTATTTAAAATGCTAACACGGACAGTGCAGGCCTACTGTAACCCTGATGAGGTTTCAACATCTGATGTTGATAGGTGGTGCATTAGGAAAAAACAACCCAAAACACACACACACACAGAACCACCACAAAAGAAACCAACAAACAATAAAAAAACATTTCAACATTATGTCGATATGATATATGAAAAAAACAGTAATAGATTTCGGGACTGTGTGTGCTTTTTTTCTTAGTACCTGTGAATGTATACAATTGACCAAAAGAAAGGCAATACAAACTTTCTCAAATCAAAATCAAGAAGTCTATTTTTTTTCTTATATTTGTTAATAAATTTTAAATTCAGAGACTTCGTTTAATTAAGTTTTGTGGGGTAAGTTGGTGTCCTGATCCTTTTCCCATTATATTCAGTGGGACTTTGAATGGTAGCCAGCTGCTAATGACTTTGAGAGTGATGTCTTCTCACACCAAGTGCACACCCTTCTGGATACTACCAATGCCCTAAACTAGCTACATTTTATTTTAATGGTGTTTGGCCTTGCTGCAACTACCAAAGTGACAGAGAAAGGGGCAATTTTGTTGTTCAGGAAACTAATTCAACTGGAAACACTTTGCATATTTGTAACAAAGAATGCTTCATGGGTTTATCTATTATGCTGCTGCATATTTACATTTTATTTAAGACACATTTTTTTCAACTTTAAGGATTTTTTTTCATATAATTACGAAGTTTAAGAACTCTAAGAAACTGTGGTGTAGCTGCTGAAATTCTAAAGGCTGTCTCCGTTCTGATGCCTTTCAAAGCCTTAAATGCAAAACACAATTTAAATGTGACATCTGGTAGAGTTATTAAATCTAGCAGCAGCTGAGGAAACATAAAAGGATTCTTCTTTTAAATAGAAAACAAACTGGCATTTTACAAACACTTATTCACTATTTCAGCTTCTGGTATACATTAGAGAAGACTAAAATAATCAGAAAGAATCTGAATGATCTACAAAACAAAAGTATCTACTAAATTACAAAGACAGCAGATGTTTCAGCATTTGTTTCTCTTTAAACGGGCTGCTTTCATGCATTTCCAGGTCAAACCATCAGTACATATATTTTTTTCTCCTAATAATTTTCAGCTGCATATTCCACTTCATAGCATGTATGACATTTTGTTAATTTATTCTGAAACAAAGTCTCATCCAGATCACAGAGATACAATGTAATTACCAGCCTATTATATCAGTTTTTATGTAGTAGCTCCTTGAACTTCAGGTGTCTGATTTGCATCATAGGGGTCTTTGTTGTGAAACCATTATCACTTTTACTGCATGCATATCTTTAACCAGGCATGGTGTGGAATAAAACCTTTTCACTACCTGAATGTATCACACATCATTTTACAAATGGCATGTGTTAGCATATGGTGTGTGCAGTCTGCTTTCATGCACAGTCAAACCAAAATATAGTATCAATTGACTAACCTAGCCCTCTTTATACAAGGAAGTATCTTCTTTAAATTATGCCTGTTGACTTCAGATAGGAAACTCCCATCCTCTGAGCAAAACTTCGCTCTCAGGTTTGAGTGGGGTCATTTTGATGGCTTTTTTTCCTTGGGTTTTAAACATATGGTCCTGAATTTCCTTGCTTACCATTCCTTAGGAAGTTATTTATTTCTAATTTTACTGGTCCAGTATTTATTTAAGGTTTTGGAGAGACAGGAAAAATATATCAAAATTATACTAAGAAATAAAGAAAGAAAAGAGAGCAAAACCAAGCATTAATGGTGTATTCCTTTTATTCAAAGAAAACTGTCATTGACTTGAGAAGAATGATATCTTGTTCACTTTGGCCCGAGAACTCATTCTCTAACAATTTCTTTCCAACTAATGAACAGGCTCTTTTTGATGATATACAGCACCAAATGAGTCACAGGTTATCTAGTTCTAATGTGTCCCCAATCTTAAAGCTAATAGAAATAGCTAATAGAAATATGTGACTTAAGATGGTTGCTGGTAGTGGGATGACTGACTTACAGTTTCTCTCAACTCTGGAAAATGACAAAAGGGAAAAAGAAGTACACGTGTTCTCTTTTTTTTTTTTTTTTAATTTTTTTTTTTTTTAGCAAGTTAGAGAATAGATTTAACAATGGGTAGAGACAAAAGAAGTCTACAAAATGGAAAGAAAAAAAAAAGGAATAAAAAACCATCTGAAGTGTCTAAAGCATCATAGTCCATTAAACTATACAAATTTCTCATCTTTGGAAAGATTAAATTTCTTTTATATTCATTGCCAAACATTCAGATTAATTCACATGCTAATAATTTCCTTACTTAGAAGTCCAAGTCCTAAACTCTCACTGTAAGATCTATTTTCCATAAAAGAAATCATAGAATGGCCTGTGTTGGAAGAGACCTTAATGATCATCTAGCTCTAACCTCTCTGCCATGGACAGGGACACCTTTCAAGCCTGGCCTTGACGACTTCCAGGGATGGGGCATCCACAGCTTCTCTAGGCAACCTGTTTCAGTGTCTCACCATTTTCACAGTAAAAATGTCTTCTTAATACCTAACCTAAACCTAATCTCAGTTTGAAGCCATTCCCCCTTGTTCTGTCACTACATACTCTTATGAAAAATGCCTTTTTTTTGTAGGTTTCCTTCAGGTACTAGAAAGCTGCAATTACATCACCCCGAAGCCGCCTCATTTCCAGGCTGACATTTACTTTCACATATGTGAAAGAAAAATGTTATCAAGTCCTATGAATACTGAGTAACTTGAGCTGCCACATGAACTTTTGTTCTATAAAAAAGCTGGTTTGGCAACCCCTCCCAACCACTCACTCCCACTTCTTTTCTTGCCTGGAGCCAACTGCTTTTCAGCTGTGCCAATGCAACTATTTAGGTGGCTTCACTTAAAACGCAATCATCGAAATACTTGTGGGTATCAGAGTCATTCATGTCACAACAGAGTCAGGAATAAACTTTTATATATTCTCTCTGCTGTCTTAGATCCAAATTTGAATAATGTTTATGTGAAAGATAGCCCAGCCATCTCCTTGTCGATCAATTAAATCAATGATCATGTGGTAAAAGCAGTCTAAATTTATCAAGATTTAGGGGATGAAAGGAAACCTTGCAGTGCTCACAGACAATTCTCATAGGCCAGACCCAAAAAAGGACTAAATTGTGGAGAAAAAATTTTGTGAGACTTGGTTGTTTAGTTCTAAAATGTAGTTATTCTGATGCTTCAGGCACTCAAAAACTTGGAAACATTTTTAACCATTAAAGTTTTCGTAGTGACTTAATTCTTTGGTTATAAATTTTTCTATGCCTGTTTATACTTGTAACTATCTTAAGTAGATTAAATGGCAAGAGTAGTGCTCTTATTTGACATATATGTCAAAGAAATAACTAACTCCATTCAAAGCTACATGTCCAAGAAAATCCACACTGAACTATTTCAGTTCTCCAGGAAAGTTTTAAGGTTTCCAGCATCTAAGCTGGAAACCACATCTAAGCATCTAACCACAACTAAGAAAATTTCTCATTTTTCATACTCAGACTGAGCTGAGGATGATTAAAAAGAACCCCAAAACTTGGATAACACTTGAAAGTAAGTCTAGTGTAATACTGGTCCTTGTTAATTAATTTTAGTTTTACTATACGAAAACACTAAAGAAAGGCATTAGTTTTATTATTTTATTATTTTATTATATATTATTTATATTTATTACAAGACGATTGAAAACTGTAAGAAAATGCAGGTATTTCATACGCAGTGAATTCTACCATACCATAGAATTTAGGAGCAGATTTCTGTTTTCAGCTTGTCGTTGGCTTTAGCCAAGATGTCACTTTAAAAAGCTTTGTTTTCTCCTTTCATTGTCCCTCTCCTTTAAGCTGTGCTTTAAAAAATTGATCAGACTGCTCAGCTGTGGTTAACCCAGGATTACACTGAAGACTGTGCTGATCAACATGGTCTCACTGTTTCTCTGTATCTTCACTAGCCTCCTTCAACAGTTTTTGCATTATGTTTATGTGACTATGTTATGCTGTTTGAGGCAAAGATCATCTTTTCATTACACATGTGAATGATAGTTAACAGAGGGGAAATCTCAAATTTCTTGGACCCTACCATTACAAGGAAATCAACCTCAATCAAGTTAATTATGATGAAGGGGATTGCTGAGTAGGGTTTGAAATCACTGCAAGTATCACAACCTTATTTTTGGAGTAGTTAAACTTATGCTGTATGAATTTATACACTTCTATTCATCTTTCTGTTTGAATGTAATTCAAATCTGGATGAAAACCAGTTTCTTCAAATTTCTATATAAAGGAAGAATTAAGTAGCATATTAGAAGACATTTTTTAGATTTCATTTTCCTTATCCCTGAAAGCGATATTTTGCAATGTTTTAAATAAAACCTTAGAATATTTAAGAACTTCTAATCAAATCAAGCAGATCAAAAGTTCAGTTCTTCAAAGAGCTTCATGGATCAAAGTTGTTCCTTTGTTCTAATTTTGAAAAAAAAATAAAGTTATTAAGCTTTTTATGACAGAAGATATTTAAAAATTCTTCACTGAATAAAACATTTCCTTTTACTTATGTGTAAAGTGATCTTTTTTCTGTAGCTGCCAAAAATAACTTCAAATGGAAACTTTAAATAAAATGTTTCCATTTAAGTTATGCAATTTCTCCAAGTAAATGCCTCAGCAAACTACAAACTAATTTGTTAAGCATGTTATTTTTGCATCAGCTCAGTTTTAGTGGAAAATTCTCCAACCAAATCTTTAGCAAAAGCTTTAAGATACCTAATAGAATTATACTATCAAATTTAAAATGTTAAGTTTGCATAGATGTCTGTTGCTGCATTCCTAATATATCTTAATTCTGCATCTTCAATCTTTTGCAGCTTTTATTAAACCTGTACAGTAACTATATATAGGCTTTACAGAATATCTAAAGGATTACACTAAATCCTGGGTTTAATTTTTGAGTGAGAGGAAACAATAAAACAGTTTCCCAAAGTATTCAAATTAGCCTTTTAAGAACAGTCACAGAGGTCTCAAAAAAAAAAAAAAAAAAAAAAAAAAAAAAAAAAAAAAAAAAAAAAAAAAAAAAAAAAAAAAAAAAAAAAAAAAAAAAAAAAAAAGACAAACCCCAAACTCGTTTTACATTCAGACATTTCAGACTTCAGAATGGTCTCCGGCGCCCCTTGTATCATCAGTGTGTTTGTGTTGGATATCTGTATAGAAAGTAATGGCAATAGTGGCAATGGATTCCTGCTTTTATGAAAACTGAAAATCATTCTAATCAGGTGTTTCTTAGCAAATTTAAGAAAAATTACTATCTACTCAGATGTAAGTGATTTATAGCAGCAATCTGCCAATGTAGCAAGGAACTTCTGAACAGGAAAGTCACAAGTTACAATACCTTACAAGACTTGAAACTAAACCAACACTTAAATATGAAAAATCATTGGGAAGAAGGAAAATATTTTTCTGTGGTACATAATTGAGGAATGAAACTGTTCCTATGAAAAAGAAAATATAAAACCTCATTGCCATACATGTGTGTTAAATGTTGGAGAGATGTGGCTCATCAGCTAAACAAAAAACTATACAGATCAATGCATCAAACAATTTTCATACATTAACCTGAAAACTGTTGAGTATTTGTTTATTATCATTATTTTTTCCTCTTTTCATTAAAATGCCAACTCCTCCAATTGAAGGTGATCGTGCTCCCTAAAAGGTCTCCAATAACAAAAAGATAATATGAAATGACTACTACTGTTTTACTGTGTAATGTATGCAGCATCACAGTAAATTTGTAAAATATTTTGAATTTACTAAGTTTACTAAAAGAGTAGAGCAGAAACAGAATATTAATGAATTAGAATGTTCTTTCATAATTTTGGTGCTTGTGAAGAAGCTGTTTCTTGAGCCTTCTCCTAACTTCAATGTTATACTAATCTGAGCATATGTCTGTGTAACAAAAACATCCCGGCCTGATTTTCCCTTCAGGGAGGAAAATAAAATATCACAATACTGAAATAGTAAGTATTATATCATAATACAAATATACTGATAAGAAACATAGTATAATGAAGTTAAGCACATAGACTTACAGAATGGCATGCAAGTAGCTTATAGATGTGGTCTGAGCAGTCATGCTTTACTTAAAGGAGCCCCCAAAGTGCCTCAATAAGCTTTTTCATTCTTCAGTGTCCCCAAATTTACCTTCTGGACAACACTTCAGAAGCCGTGAATCAAGCTGGTATCACACAGACTCAGGAAAGGTCCATGTCTCAGAGAGAGGAATTCTCTCCCTCTAGTGAAAAGGGAAAGTCCGGGAAAGACAATGAAGTCAGGAGAAATTAGGGCAACTGCAGGTATAGTCTCCCTGCTTCTCATTCAAATTAAACACTGGTGAAAAAACAGGAAGCCAACAAAGTAAACACGTCCAGGTTTCCTGGGTTTAGGCAACTAGCCTGACCATTAAACAAACATCAACTATTCACTCTGCCCACTGACCACTCAACTGTTCTCCCTACAGTCAAAGAGATGAAGAAGTAGGGTTACTGAATATTCCAATTTGCAAGAGTTTATAGCCCTGTAGTTTGGGCAAAATTTGAAGAGAAGAGATGTTGATTCCCCACAGCAGGAAAATGAGGGTCTCCTAGTACCAATCTAGGTAGTGAAAAAACAGAACAATCATCATGGCACCAATTTTTTTTTAAAACAGCACCCTAAAAAGAAAAAAATAATAAAGAAATGAGACCTTTTCAGCATTCTAGAGAAAAGGAGTATATTTACAGGTAAATGTAAGACTGTCAGGCCTATATTTGATAGAGGTTTTAGACCATATGCTGAAAGATCAGTATAGTCAGTTCCTATATAGACTCTCAGAAGCTGAACAGCCCACAATAAGGATACAGATTCCAGCCAAAAAGTCAAATCATTTCTCATAGTCAGACTTTTAGCTCTGGGTACTGTGCGTTATAGATATGTGTATGTGCATATACACAGAACTACTACCTTGGAAAAGAAGATTATGAAAAATATATGCTAAAATCTCTATTTTTTAATATAAAAAATAGGATTTTATTACATTATTTTCATCAATGTGATTTTTAACCAGTAACTACAGAAAGAGCTTTTTATAGTGCAAAACTTGTTCAGAAGGATACTGACAGTAAAAGCAGCCTAACAAAAATCTTATCACATATCCAAGAATGAAGAAAGATAATATAGGGCTGCACAGGTTTGGCACATCAAATGACATGCTTCTCTCCTGCCTTCTAATAGAAAATTTATTCTCAAGACTTTATTCTCAGAGAAAACAAAAGCAAGAAGAACAAAATGCCACCTGTAAGTCCCATGAGGAAGGATGAGATTAGTATCTTTAGTTTTCCCTAGAATTTTCTCATCTTTTTAGGAAAAATTAATCTTACACGTTATCAAGTGTTATCAAGCAGTATTATCAAATGTTAAATCTTCCCTGTCCTCCTAAAGAGTTAATTAAGGAAAAGTGGGGTATATATTGTCTTGACAATTTGTTTGAACATTTTCTCATGCTTCAGGAGATGAAATCAACACTGGATTTTGAAACTACACATCTCTCTTCTTTCTCTATTAAAATAGTTACAGCACCATAAATTTGCAAAGATTTGCTGTATAGTTAAAAAATGATGTTTGTGTATCATTGCAACTTCCTTAGGAAATGTCTCAAATCCTCTAATAGTTAATATTTGTAGAAACATTAGAAATGTAGAAATACTACAAATATTAGAAATACTAGAAGTTTAGAAAATAGACCACCTCCAACAGGATGAACTGAGACTTGATCTGTTTAAAACTAATTTTTCAGTCAGAAACCTCATTTAGAAATTAAGACACTGAAGCAATACAGAGAATAGTGTGATTCTGCAAGCCTGTGATTACAATATTCTGTTAGATAAGGGAAAATATCGATACTGCCACTATTTCAGGACGTATTACTAAAATGGTGAGTATCTCATCAGTTACAGTTATGTTTTATCCTGTTTTCA
This sequence comes from Empidonax traillii, assembly GCF_003031625.1. Lineage (NCBI taxonomy): Eukaryota > Metazoa > Chordata > Aves > Passeriformes > Tyrannidae > Empidonax > Empidonax traillii. Next base: position 613,844 of record NW_020955306.1, read on the forward strand.
CTTGAACCCTGGCACTACACAGCTGCTCACTCGCTCCCCACCTCCAGTGGGATGGGAGGGAACTGGGGGGGGGGGAAAGTAAAATTCATGGATTGAGATAAAGACAGTTTAATAGATAAAGCAAAAGCCACACAGAAGCAAAGCAACACGAGGAATTAAATCAACATTTCCCATTGCCAAGCAGGTGTTTGGCCACCTCCAGGAAAGCAGGGTTCCATCATGCATAACAGCAACTAGGGAAGCCAAATGCCGTATCACTCCAAATGTGATTCTTTCTTCTTCCCCTAGGTCTATATGCTGAGCATAACACCATATGGTATGGAATATCCTTCTGGTCAGTTGGGGTCAGCTGTCCTGACTGTATCCCCTCCCAAGTGTTTGTGCATCCCCAGCCTCCTCTCTGGTGGGGCTGGATGAGGAGCAAAAAAGATCTTGATTCTGTATCAAACTGTTCAGCAATAATAAAAACATTTCTGTGCTATCAACACTGTTTTCAGCATAAACACAAAACACACCCCAACATTAGCTACCGTGAAGAAAATTAACTCTATCCCAGTCATAATCTGCCCAGAGCGTGAACTTCCTGCCTCAGAGTTCCATTTTTTTCATTCCGATTGGAAGAGGTGATATTTGCTCACCCTTTTCAATTGATGTAACTTTCTGCATTTGGGTTAGGATCTCAAATGGATAAAAGTGTTTTCTGAAATCCATTGAGCATCTACACTTTAAAGAAGGATGAATCTTAGGATATAAGCCTGTTCACAATTTCTACTGAGTTTTGCGCTACTCAGCTCAACGTTCTGAGTCAATCAAACTACTTAAAGAGTTGAGGTACACTATGCAGAATTCTGTACATGGGTTCAAAGTCAAAATACCCAAAATTTTTTTGCTGCAGTACTTACCTTCTAGGCGTCCGACTTTTTTGATCTAGGCTTAGCTCACTTTTTTTTCATTTTATGGTGAGTTTTTGCCAGTAAAGCATTCGACATGTCAGCTAGGCATTAAAGCAGAAATCAGTGTTTTGATCATATCTGAATGCCTTTTTAAAGGCATAGGTAAATATAGAAATAGAAATTATGGACTGGAATGCTCTGACAACACTGTGTACAAGATCAAACAATGCTGTCCCTTTTGTCTTTATTGCTTAAAAATACAGTTACAGCAGATGTTATTTTCCTCAAACATCCCTTCACAGGCAGATGAATTCTGCATTTTCAGAAAACTGCATATCAGGTATCCTGACTCAGTCCATCAAGCACTCCTCTTAGATTTACTCTTTATTTGACCTAGAAAATATGGATCCATGATTCCAAAGGGATAACTAAGCATTCAAGGGAAGGACTACCTTTTAGGTAGCTCACATGGCTAGAATTCAAGATGATCCATCAAGAAAAAAACAAACAAACAAACCTAGAATCAGTTTAGTGAAAGGAATTTAAAAATGTAATTAATTTTCATTTTCCTAATGACAGTCAGAAGCCAGATTCATGCTGTAAATGAACATTAGTCAAAAGTTAACCCCATCACCTCCTATCATTCCAGCTGATGGCTCCTTCAGATGCTTTTCTTACTCCATTTTATAATAATTTTTCCACTGAGTGTTATTAATCACACAAAATCTCCTGACAAAGTAACCCACCCATCTTCATCTCTTCAGGAGACAGTTTTCATTTTTTATAGAATCACAGAATAGTCTCAGTTCTAAATTCCAGCACCGAAAAGATCATTGAGTCCAGCTCTCAAGTGAATGGCTGGCAATGTCCAATTATTCCCCTGTTCCATCATGGTGTCCCTCCCATACAAGACAGTTCTCCGTGAACTTCTTCAATATAAGTTCTTCCCATGGGATGCAGTTCTTTACTAATCACTCCAGGGTGGGTTCTTTCCATGTGATCACAAATCCTGCCAGCAAGCCTGCTCCAGCATGGACTTTGCACAGGGTCACAGCCTCCTTCCTGCATCCATGTGCTCCATGGGCTGCAGATGGATTTCTGCTCCACTGTGGACCTTCATGGGCTGCAGGGGCACATCACCATGAGTTGCACCATGGGCTGCCAGAAAGCACCTCCTTCTGTTTCTCTCACATATTCTCTCTCCTCTCTGTATCCTCTGGATGCTGTTACTGTTGCACAGTAGTTTTTTTCCCATTTTTAAATACCTAATCCCAGAGGTGTTATACCACTGCCCCTGATGGGCCCAGTATTGGCCAGCAGCAGGTCCTTCTTGGAGTCAATTAGCACCAGCTCTGCTGGGCATGGGGAAGCTTCTGGCAGCTTCTCATAGAAGTCACCAATGTAGCCTCTCCTCTGCTACCATAACCTTGCCACACAAACGCAAAACAGAAAGGCAGGGGAATCATTTCATTCAGTAGATTTTTTGATATATATGTATTTTACTAATTATGAACTGATAGCCCCTTTATTGAAATATTCATTTTAAACTAGACAATCACTCTCTTGAAAGCCTACCTGATTCCATATTCTCAATTTAAAGGCAAAGATGGATTTGAGGAAATTAGTAGCATTACTTGGGAAATAAAATAGCATCAATGATGCAAAACTACAAAAAAATTCCCCACATTTCTAAATAAACGCAATACCAGGAAACTTAAGTACAATTGTGGGGAAATTCTCACTTCTTAAAATTTTACAGATTCAAAAATAAATTATGTTCAAGTAATTTTTTTTTTAGTCCAAAACACAGCAAAAACAACAATGAAGGTTTTCGTCACAAACAAAAAGTATCTTACTGTTTGTTTGTTATCTTCTTTTCCCTCTAAGATGGAAAATACATAGGAAGTGGCAACTCTGCTCATTACTTCTGTCTGCTGGTAGTAGAAATTTTTCCAAGGCTCATGTGCAAATTCTGATGATAGATTTATGCCATGCAAAGAGAACCTTAAGCTCCTTTAAGTATTTTAATGAAATTAGAAGCAGAGTTATTATTGAACCTATGTTATGGAAGAAAAATAAGCTGCTGCTTTGCTACTTGAAATTATTCAGTCAATCAGTTTCAGGGCTGAAATCCCCTCTGATTTCCCATTTCCGATTTCCCATACAATGTATGAGAAAGTCAAAAGTATTCAGGAAGTATATTAGTTTATTGGAAAAGTACTCTAAATTGGCTAAGAGTCTAGAAATCTACATCCTCTAGAGGTCAAATCTTCCAGTTCATCATGAAAAATGCCTGGGAATAGTTTAACGCTTGATGCAAAGCAGTACTTTTAAATTATGAAAACATTTCATACAAAAAGAACAACATTATAATTTTATGTTTTACTAATGTTGCAGAAGCCATTCATATGTAAGGCTGTTAAGGAAGCTAACCTATTCATTAATGGAATAGTGATTCTAAGACTGAAAAAATATTTTAAGATTGCTTTATCATTTCATCTCTATTTAACATCCAGAGTTTGGTGAAAAAATGACTGAGCATAAATGTAAAATTAAGACAGGCTAATACAGCGTGTACTTGAAAGGAAGATCAGAATGACTGCGTGTCTCTCATACTCTCTTAGTAAGTAATATGGGGAATCAATTCACCTTAAAAAAATAAATATGTACTACATTTAAATGATAGAAAAAGTACAGATGAATGCTTCTTATAACACAAATATGATCTGAAAAAACATTAACTAAGCCAGCCTTACTATAACATCTCTGTCAAAGTTAATGCCCCTGTGGACTGTCTTCCCTTATTTGCATAATGGACTTTAAGTGTAAATACACAAAAATATAATATTATTTTTAGCATTGTCTTCAAGAAGAAATGGGAAGTTACTTGCTTACTCAATGCTTCCAGGTAATATCTCCTGATTACAGGCATCTTCAGTTTCAGAGTATGGTGCTGTATATTGAAAAATGTGTCAGCATGAGGTAATGCATCATTTACTTTTACACTTGGTCCTTTATATGACATGGGTCAAACAGAATTTTTTGTGCCAGCAAATAATATATATTATTTAGGAAGAGTATTTTTTTTCAATACAGCATAAGTTTGTCTGAAGCAATTAATGAAATTTGAATGACCAAACTGAGGTGTCTCTTCATGATCTCTCTGAATTGAGAACTTTACTGTGTTTAATTTACATTTTTTCCGGGGCCATGTACCGGTGTTACTGGCATTTCTCAGCATTTTTTTATTTTATTTTTTTTTAAGAATAGTCATTCCAGAGAATATATTTAGTTGCCAAATTTATAGAACATTTGGACAAGACCTAACCTTGAAACTCCAATATAATCCTGAATTTAAAAACAATGATTGAGTATAAGATAGACAGATCTATTTAGCTCATATACAGACAGATCTATTTAACTTAACTTATACAAAGAAGAAAGTGTTTAATATTCATTGTATAAAGTTCTTACTGAGAGAAAATTATTTTTCCTGCTGTCTTGATGACAAGTGTTAATAGTGATGTATAATTTTTGTGATAACATACATAAAGATCAGAAAGTAAAAGATTTTATTTTGATTATTCAGTACTAGAGGAAGAAACTGCACAATGAAGTTGTAAATCTATCATCTCTCATCATCATTAGATTTTAAATTATAGTCAAAAGAGTGATAAAATGGCTGCTGATGGCACAAATAATTTAATGGATGATAGTCAAGACGTACTTTATATACATATATATGAAATAGCACTATCAGGTTGACTGACTGCATCATGCTCATTGGCTGAGCTTCAGGCAATGTCATGGGGTAGGACTGATACACATTAACATGATCAGCAATGTCACATACAGTGTGACTAATGAGGACTACTTTTCACTGTGAGTGATTGTCCATAATTAGGTGAGATTATATTTTCCATGACACTTGCTCCTTATAAAGTTGTATTTATAATAAAATATTTCAAATATTTTCACTGGTTTATTTTCAAATACTTGAATGTCAATTAATCAGTAATTTTATTTATGGTAAAGGACCTCTTTTTCCTTTCTGGATTTTTTTTAAAATCTGCTTTTGCTTTTTCCATTTTGTTTCAGAGGAAAACCACTGATTTAAGCACCAAATAAGCTAATCAAAGAAAAAAAAAGTCTTACCATGTTTGATTACCTTGACTGAAATATAAGTAAATTGGAATTGCAATGGTACTCTTTCTGAGTAATTTCATCAGTAGGCACTTTGAGAAACAATTAAGAAAGAGGACTTAAAATATTCAGTGCAGAATAACACACTTTAACATTATTGTTCCTCTCAGCTCTTCCTTTTCAGTATTTTATCACACTATAGAGCTGTCTAAAGGTTCATGAAAGTTTATAATCACAGCCTAGACCTACTGCTTGCCAGAAGAGACTGCAGACAAATTCTGAGGTTATACACAGGGCGTCGTATGATTTTTCCAAGGCCATATTCCAGGCAAGAGTGAAAGAGACAGGTTTAGTCTACACACACACATTCTTTCTTTTTTGTTTGTTTGCTTTTATTAAATTATTTCAGGTCCCAAATAAACAGTTTCCTAAATTAATATGAGCTTTCTTGTGCCAGTTCTAATTTGACAGGATGGTTTTAAAAATTGTGGAAAATGGTCATGAAGAGGGGAAAAGTCTTCAGTAAAGCCCTTGGGACTTCTGAAAGATAATTTTAGTCTTACAAAGTGATAAGAATAATGAGAAAGGATGACAAAAAAAGCCATCTGAAATCAAGACTTAGGGGACTGTAAACCAGAATGTATTCTGTTTTAATATTGCCCTAAGGTTTATATCTAGAATGTTCATGTTTAATTAAAATTAAAAATTGCACAATAAAAATTGTCAAACCTCTGTAAGTTATAAAAAAAAAAAAAAAAAAGAGTTTGAATTTTGGTGTTATCTGTCTTTTCAGCATGGATACTTTATTTTTAAAAGTGATGGATACTTTATTTTTAAAAGTGATCATGCTGATTTTTATCAACTACGTATATTTTGGATTAAAATTTTGGGGTTTAGTTTCTTATCTGAGAAATACTTTGAATCAATATAAGTTTATTTGGGAGTAGTAGAAATAGAATAAAGGTTAAGTTTATGATGCAAATCAGATATAAGATCCTTTCATCATTATATGGTTCTTCATTTAGAAATCTATTTTTAGTATTCCTGTATCAAAGTCCTCAGTCAAGGCTGACATGAAAACTTACTTGGAGTGAACAGAATTTCCGGCTAATGTCTGGAAATCAGCTAGTAAATATTTATGCTCAGGTCACATATATTAACTGAGAGCTGAAGAATAAAGTAAGTCAAATCTGATCATCTGAAAAAAATTGCTAACTTTGTTCTTAGATGAGTGATGCTTGAAATAAAAGTTAAACATACATCCATGCAACCAGTTTACAAGGTGAAGAACACATTTGATATCTTTAATTATAAAAGAAACCTCTTTACTTCTTTAGGAGTTTAAAATAATTAATAAGCTATTTTTTTCCCGATGAAAACAAGATTAAAATATTAAATTAAATTTAGAGATTAATTATATATTTATATATGTTTTGAAGTTGGGTTAGTGGAACTGAACAATAATTCTTCACAATCTAACTGAAATCCTACTTTTATACTGATTTAAGAAAACTACTTTTTAGTGCAAAATGGAATATATACAGTGATAAATCATGCATGAGAAAACTACAGAATTGACAATTTATACAGATTACAAAAGTAATTTCTGATTTTCATTCCTGATACCTTCACCACAGAGTATGAAAACCATAAAAATCACTCACACAATTAAAAGAAAAATCCACTGAAACAAAGCTTGTGTAGAGAGGCATATTTAAAATATTCTTATTTTTCTAACATTCCTCTCAACTTTAAACCAACAACCCAATTATGCCTTCATTTTATCTGATGAAATAATTATATTAAAGATATTGTAATTATTACAATTTTATAAACAGGATAGACCTGTTAGTCAGTCTTTTGAATGTGATATTTTGGAAAATATAACAATACCTGTGGGAAACAAATACCAAGGTACAAGACTTCATCATTTATCTAATGTGGCTAGTGTGATTCTATACAGACATTAAATCAGAAATTATGTTTGGTTTTTATTCATAGAGTTATGGACATAAGAGAGGCTACTCCATCAGTGTTCTAGTTTGGACTGCGTTTTTGAATCATTTTGCAAACATCTTTGCCTTGATGTCTATTGGTTTGTGATGTGAACTGGATTCCTTATGGATAAAATGAAACTGGAAGACACACTGCAGGAGTCCACTTAAGTCAGTGTACATGCAAAAGGGCATTTCAGCTAAAACTAAATTTAAAAACTCTTAAATGCCTTTGTTGCAAATTCAAGGAACAACACTCAATTTATGTGGAAGAAAGCCATGATTTCTGGTTCAAATTTTTTTTCCATGAAAATAATTTAACTTTTAATGGAAAATAAGTAGATCAAACATTATTCAGTCTTTGCAATGACGGAAAAATAAAGGGGGAAAATGAAGAGAATTTGTACTTTAATCCAAACCAAGCAGCAACTGGGTTCTGATATATGTTGTCCTGAACATTTAATAACTCATATGAGGTGGAAACATTTCAAAGGTGGGACTTTTGCTCAGTGATCATGAGACTCCATTAGAAAGGACGTAATAAATCTCCTTAGTAAATAAATAGAAATTAAGATCTTTTTTTTCCTAGAGTGTGGTTTTGTGCAAAGATCCAAAATTTAATCCTAAAACTTATTTTCATGGCTACAGTTTCTTTAAAATTCTGCCCATAATTATGCTGTTCTTTGCAGACAGCATAAATTACATACTCAACTGTCCTATGTGCGTGTGGGGAAGAAGAAGAGTGGAACTTCATTTGATTTACTGTTGGGTACTTAAGAACATGGTTTCCTGGTGGACTTGGCAGTGCTGGATTAACGATTAGACTTGATGATTTTAAAGGTCTTTTCCAAACTAAATGATTCTATAATCCCACAGTCCTGCCTGTCTGCATATAGAAAAGTAAGCTGCAGCACTGGCTGATTGGAAATCAAATGCTACTCTCAGTCTGTGTCTGCCCGAGCATTTTATTTCAGATCAGAAATGCACTCTTGAACTGAATGTTGAATTTTCCTACTCTGGCTCTCTGGTTCACATCACAGAACTGGGAGACGTATAAACAGGTCTCCTTTCAGAGCAAGCTATACTGGAAGATACACTACAGAAATGAACTTAATGTGCTACAGCTGCTGGTCAATCCAATGGATTTCTTATATTATATTATATTATATATAGTTATACTAGGTCTACTCTGAAGTAAAATCCCCAACAGGCATTGTGGATTTTTGATCACTCTACAGTTTTGGCCCTATTACTCCACGATATTTATTATAAGGATGCAGCCAGAGTCACAAATATCCCTTTCTTTCATTCTTAAAAACAATGTCTTATCTCTGCCATCCACTATGAGAATTTCTTGAGGCTTTTAGTTTCTAATTAACACTGAATACTAAAATCTAAGTTTATACATTACAGATATAGCAAACAAAAACAAACCTACACTGACACCACATAAACACATAGTTTTGCTGTTGGCATTAAGCTTAAGGGATTACCAGCTTTTCCACAGACAGAAATCTCCAGTCTTTCAATTACTTTTCCTTTTGAAAGCTTAATCAACACATTTTTTGCAACTTACTTCTATCTAGGTTTAAAAAAAAAAATTAAACCCATGAAAAGATAATGTTTTCAGGACTCTAAAGAATTTAGAGGTCATGATGAAGTGGCATCTAAACAAAGAGGTGACACAGCCATAAAAGCTGGTGACACTATAAGTAGAATATTTCAGTTTACTTTTTGTAAATAAATGTAAGCAATAGCTCCAATTTCAATGTTCTTAAGTACCTTCTGCCTGCTTGAAAGCCTTTATTTAATATTTTTCAAAAGCAACTTTTTGCCCTCAAGGTTTTGTGCACACAGGATGCTCTCTAGAATTACATGGGAATACTTCCTGCCTCTCCCCCCCCACCAAGCCTAGTTTATTCCAATGATACAAATGCAAAGCCATTTCCATCCTGATTGACCTTTAACACTGATAACACTTGCTTATTTTACAATCTGGGACAGCAGTTTTATTTTCTAATTGTGTTCTTAATGATGAATTGGGCAATTACCTCCTGAACAATTTGTATCAATATAGCCCTGATTCACATTCCAGAAAAGCAAGGTCAACTGCTAACCCTCAAATGATGAAAAGAAACAGCTGAGGATGAAAGTCCATTTGAAAGCACAAACCTTAGGCTAACATAGTCGTTTGTCCTCAAAGGAAGTTTTATGAGTTTGAAAACTGCTGTGTAACAGTGTCTAGTTGCTTGTAAATCCAAGCCTCAGAGACAAGGCGTGTCAAAGGAAAAGAATTTCCAGTATAGGGACAATAAGTATATGTCAGTCTATGCCTTTTTTTTTTTTCCCCTCAAATATATTTCTGAAAGAAGATAAATCCTTTGAAGTTTAGACTGATTTGAAAATTTAAGCTGTCAAAGTTCAAACTGCTACTTAATTTTGCAAACTTCACTGTTCCATAACTTCAAACACTTTGATCTTTTTTAGCTGCTTTGCACTGGGACTTTGAGCTTCTAGTTCTTTTTATATCACTAAAATGTCATATAAAAGTGCATGATTAAAAAAAAAAAAAACATTTTTCTAATTGCATACATATAAAAGTATAGGAAAGGTCTACATTTCCACAATGTAACATTTTGCCCATTTTTTTTAATATATGGGTGTTTGTGCTCTGAATTCCACCCTTTATAAGAGTTCTTCACAATATCTAAGAAAACCACATTCAGGGCTGCTCTTTCAGACAAATTGGTGTCCTGGCCATTATGGTTGTTATATGTCCCATAACATATTTTCAGTTGGATGCTCTGTACTTCATGTACTCAAATAGAATGTTCCTAATTGTATTGTGCCCCTTATTATTAACTTTTTGCATAATTTTCTAATAGTGAAGGGAATACTTTGCCACTAAAGTGGTTGTGTATTACTGCTATGTTGTTGTGCACAATTAAACAGCTGTTGCCTAAGGAATGTTGCAAAGGTGACTGCGTTTTATTATGCTCAGTGAATACATTTTATTTATACATCTACAGTAAGGGCAGCCATGAGACAAATTGTGTTCAGCATGTATGTCTCCTAACCTTCACTCTACCCACTGATTCTTAGGTTTATGTCTACTTCATGTGAACTTTCTAACAAGCCTCAAAAAAGTCTTTTGGAGAGGTATTCCTGGGCCCAGAAACTTCCTCCCCACAGTTTGATGTGAGAAGAACAACAAACAGACAGAATTTAGATTATTTTCAATATACTTTTTGAAATTACACTAAACCAAAGTGCACATACTCCATACAACCAAACACAGAATAATTACCTAAATCAAATCATATGAAGCTTTTTCTAACTGAAACATTTCTTCCCTTACTGATTGTTGTCTGGGGGAAACATTTCATATAATGTGAAAATTTAAGCAAGTAAAAATATGCTTGAATTTTCCGTGAGGACAAGAAACCACACACAGATTTTTGTAGGAGGAGTAATCTCTTCTTCATTCAATAACATATCAGTATTGTCCTCCTAGTGATAAATTGTTATCAACCATTAGTTGATAACCCAAGACTATGCAAAAGAGAGAATTAAAATCAAGGATACTCAGGGAGGCATCTGCACTACCCATTCTACAGGACATGGACTAAGGAGCAGAATGAAAATGATTATTTAATGATAAACGAATTTGTTCTAGGGCTATTCCTATCACACATGCAATAGAAAAGTATATTCATTGAGCATAATAAATGCCCTCAACTGAGCTTCAGAGAGTTTTCCATTTGAAAAAAATCCTTTATATGTAAAATATATATGTAGTCATTAAAATAGCTAGGATTTTTCTACACATCAGTAAAATAATTTTGAAGATATAGTTCAACTATTCCTTAACAGAAGATACAATGATATTTAAATTTTCTTTTTTCTAGATGAGGACTCACCTCCTCCTAGAGTTAGTAGATAAAACCATGTGTCAACATACATTCCAACAATTTTGTGAGTATAATTTCTGTTCAGGAAAAGTTTAGAAAAATTCCCTGTCTGACTACCCAGGAGCTACTCTGTCAGTCACATCTGCACCACCTGAGCTGGGACTAAGACCCTTTAACAGTGGGTGGCTCCAGTGAGGCAACTGGTGCTCCACTTGACTCCCTACACACCCCACACTCACACAGTCAGACAAGGTTTCCTTTCCGGCTCAACCCCAGGTTTCCCATAGCAAAGTCTCTGACTTAAAATGAGTTAATTAAATTAAAATAATTTAATCGTGGTGCAACAACAAAACAGCAGCTCAGGCTGGTGTCTCTGAGCAGGGACCCCAAAGAAAGGCACTACCAGGCTTTTATTCACTGACAATCTAAGCCCAGGAAAGTCTGGTATTCCCAGCTCCTGCCATGTCTCTCAATGTCTGGTCCCCTGGCTGGGCCACAGGTCCCTGTGACCTTTTTTTATATAAAGGGTTGGCATTCATGGCCTCTTGCCTGGGGCTCCAGCCACCCAGAGCTCAACCTACTGCTGGCACTGCAGCTGCACAGACAGCTACATGTATTAAAATATATAACTCAAAAATCTTAGAATAAATTTGTATCCATCTGTATAACTCAAATGTTGAGTTTCCATCTCCAATTTCCAGTAAATTCTTGTCAACAAAGCTTACAGAAACTCATAAATATTATTTAGGATCTTTAAGTCTTGTTGAACATAAGATCAAGAGTCCTGAGACATCAGTTTGGACGGCAAAAACATCAGGACAGCATCTCGAATTATATTTCACCAGTCAACCTCTGCGGTGTTTCAAAAATTGACATTTACAAATAAATGGGCTAAAATAAAAAAATCTAACTCCTCCTCCAAACAGTAATATTTTTTTCTTCTATTTTCCAAATCATGTATTTCCTTTCTTTGCAAAATGTGTCGTAACTGGAATACATGACAGTGTAAGTTATGAGATGGACTGGTAGTTGACTGGAATAAACCCATAAGCTCTTGTGCTGAAACCCATAAGCCCTTCAGGCTGAAAGCTCTTCATGAGAGTTCTAGTACGTTGAAAATAGAGGAGGCTTACTGAATTATATATGTAAATTAGTAACATAATCAGCACAGCACTTGATTTAATTTCTTATTTAAACATTGCTTACTAAAGACTGTCCTCAAACTCTCACTTTTGATGTGTTGCATAATTTTGCGCTGAAAATACTTACTCCTCTGTTAAGGGGCAATATATCATTCGGAAGAGTCACTCCGGATTGTGAGACTAATACTGTGTGAAAGAGTTTTAGGAGTTTTGGGAGATGTGATAGGTGAAATTCGTGCACAACAAATCCTTCATAAGGAGATATCAGAAGGCAGTGTCTGTTGTAAAGGAGTTTCTACGTTCAAGAATTGTAGGTCTCCCCAAGTTAGCTGTGTCAAGGACTGAAACAATAGGTTACACTAATGGAATGCATTGATGTTCAGGAACCCAAAAAAGTGTGTGTCTGCCATCCATGCTGTTGTAGACATTTATGGGGTCTTTTGCACATAATTATTCTAGCATTCTGGAGGCCCAAGTGTGAACTTTTGGATCTCTAGTAAATATTCTGTCTCCTGAGAAGAGTCTTAACTAGGTTTGTAAGACTCCTGGAAAAAATGGAGTATGCTATATAAGTGAAATAATGATAACATAGAAGCCACATTATTTAATATATCTTTATATATCTTTAATATCTTAATACATCATATATTTTTATTTTTTTTTTCTGTTTTGGTTGTTGTTTTTGTTTTTTTAGAAAAGAAACTTAGAGTTGCGTTAACAAAAGACATGACTAAAGGAACAGAAATATTGGAAGATGGAAGGACTTACCAGTAAGACCCTTCTAAGAACTCTTCCTTCAATAACATCGAAATCTACTCACTATTTTATTTACTGAGTTTCTGATCTACTCATAAATCACATATGAGCTTAGTAGTTCAAGAGCTCGCTAATTTACGAAAACAAACAAAATCAAATCAAATCAAAACCACACACATTAAGAGACTGTAACTTTATCATAAATCTGGGACGTTGATTTAAACAAACCACAATGAATTTCACAAGTAAAACTCTGTAAAGTACAATATGATATGGTATTTTTTGATATCACAATAATCAGTCTAAAATAATTCATACAAATTCTCATCCACCAGTAAATACTGCTCAGCTCCAGAATTTTAGGAAAAAGGAGAATATTTCAATTATGCAGAAATGTCTCACAATTGCTAATAAGACATGAGACAAGCATACTATTGAGAAGGTTAAAGGACCTGTTATGAAGAACTTATATGTAATTTAATATAAGAACTATTCACAGGCTGATACAAAGCAGAGATTCTGTGGGAGGTAAATCAACCATAGGAGGCAGCAACCTTCAGATTAGAACCCTCTTTCATAAAGTTATATAAATGTGTGCTTATTGCAAATATAAGAAAGCCTAAAGAAGGCAGTGGAAACAAAATGGTTTAAGTTGGCAAGGAACCTTAAACATCGTTTTGTTCCAACTGCCCACCATGGACAGGGACACCTTCTAATAGACCAGGTTGCTCAAAGCCCCATCCAACATGGCCTTGAACACTTCCAAGTGTAGGAAATCTGCAGCTTCTCTGACCAGAGAAGCTTCACCATCCTCACCATAAATAATTTCTTCCTGATATCTCATATAAAACTACCTTAAAGCCATTCAGTTTAAAGCCATTTTCCTTTGTCTCATCCCTACATGCCCTTATGAAAAGTCCTTCTTCAGGTTTCCTGTGGACTCCCTTCAGGTGCTGGAACTCTGCCATAATTTCAGAAATAATGATGCATGTTAGGCATGACTCTTCAATACAGTAAGGTTTCTTTATTAATTAAAATGTTTCTAAGTATCTTTAGAAATAAGGAAATAGAAATCTGAGACCTTTTTCTAAATCTATTGTGTACAGTGTAGCGATTGACAAGAAAAAAAAGTTCTTAATTGATTTTTTGAGTCCAGGTAATAATCTGCTCTCCGTAGGCAGGTTCTCACTCCTGAAGCACAGGAAAAAAAAAAAATCCCTGATGTGCCGTAATTAGAAAAAAACCTAAAAAGTTGCAAAGAGACTTCTTTTTCCAGATTTAAAATGTAGTAACTTCAGTATCATTTAAGTGTTTGCAGAAAATTTAAAGTAATTCTTAAGCTTCTGTAGCTCATCAGGGACTTCTGTTAAGGCTGTTTAATGGAAATTATTATTATGAAGCATTCAACAACATTTTTCTTGTGCCTGCTACTCTTGTGATTTTTCCCATTCTTCTCTTAAACTAAACAGCAACAAACAACTCCTGAAGATTATGTCTTATTCAATGCAGCATAGGGTTCAAGAAGTTGCACCAGTTGTCCATTCCGTAGCCTGTTCTGAAAACCTCTAAAGTATGCTGAGGAAAAAAGCACCTAAAATGTTAATGTATCCATTTCAGAGTCTGAAGGAACAACAACAGCACTTAGACACTAAGCTTTCCTTTATCTTAACAGCCTTCTAGACACCTTTGTTGCAGTACCCTCTAGAGTAGTGAAAAGCAGCATTTATTACACTAACACCAGGCCACCTGCGTAATGAAAGGCAGTAGCCTTTCACTACCTAATGCTGAAAAATGAAAATCAAAACGAAGATTAAAAATTTATCTGCAAAAGCAAAAAAAAAATCCTTTAGAGTATTGGCCTGTTTTCATTAAGAAAACAGAAAATTCTTAACTCTTTCTTATTTTCCTAAATTATTCTATTGTTAAAATTCGTATTTTAAGTACAACTGGTTAGAAAAACAGTACTTGAATGCCATTTGTGTATTGGTTATACTGTCCAATTAACCAAGTCTCTTCGTTAGGACCGTGTAACCCTGCCATAAACTATTCTGAGGGCTTTGAATGGCTGATTCTCATTATCTAAGTGGTAAGTCACATACACACATGAATCAGGTGAAGATGGTTCGAGTTTTGATGACTTTCACAGAAATTTACAGACCACTTTTTTGAGCCTAAGTCCATAATATCACTGTCCATAAGGGAAGTTCTGGATGTTATTTGAGAAAGTATCGTACCTGGTCCCATTCTTTGCAGTGCACACTCTCTAAGCATTAAAGCTCCTGGAAAAAAATGAAGACTTGACACTGTTTCTAAATCCTGTTTAGAGAACTTTCTCTTATCTGCATCTCTGATCACCACTGTGAAAGATGAAGAGGCTGTTGCAGTAGATTGCTCTCTATATTCTCTGTACTTAAACCTTAGATTAAAAATTTATCTGCTTTCTTCTTCAGTTTGGCCCTCCCCATTCAGATCCTGTCTGAGTGCTTCGCTAGATCATTCAACTGTTCTTAACAATACATTAATAACATGAATACCGTTCAAAGACATCAAACCCATTTTTTGCTGGCCCTTGTCTCTTTCAGATATCTTCATTCTTTGTAGACTGATGGTATTATACATTAGTCTTATTCACAGGCAAAAAGTGAAATGATGCACTGTTCACTTTCCTGACATGTACTAGATAAGTGGCTTTTACTGTACATTCTCTTGGGTAATGTAATAAAAGTCCACTTTTGGGTTAACCTATTTCAATTGGCCCTCAGAGCCTCTAGATGTATTCCTGCCATTTGTATCTATAGCTTATCCATCCTCACCTTCTAAATAAAATATAAAATATAAAATATAACTTCTTTAATTTAGCTGAAGGTAAATTTAATGCTGCAAAATTATTGACTTGAGGATTTAAATTTAAACCTTCTCATCAGAGAACAAGTACAAGCTTTTTAGCAAAATTCTGCCTACAGGTTTAGCACATGATAAATGGAGCAGAGTGTTTCAATCACATTTTATGTGGACAATAATTCTCTGTGATCAATTTCCCTTCATTTGCCTGTCTTCCCAATATGTGCATCCTGACTACTCCTTTTCTCGAATATTTTACTTAGATTCTTCATCTTCTCTATGGTATTTGGTTTCAGAACTATTAAAATTTATGGACTACAGAAAATTATTTCAGACTACACCCTCTCCTCAGTTTGCACAATGATGTGAATGAATATACATTCAAATGATTTATACTGAAAGGTTTCCTAAAATATCTGATTATGTTTGCTACTCAGAAATAGTCTCCTATTAATTTTTAAGAGAAGTTTCTGTTCAGAGTGTGACTATAATATAGCATTTGTTTTACTATAGTCAAATTTTCAATATCAAAAAGAAAATTATTTGTTTTGGTAATGGTAAAGAAAGAAGAAAGAGGAGTCAAAAGGTTCATATTTACTAAATTGGAGTACTTTAACATTCATAATTAATGATGAAGGAGAAAACTAAATATGTACCTAATACATATTATTAATAACATATCATTAATAACATTTTATAATTCTATAAAAAATGTAGGTCTTTAAAAGCTCTCTCATACAGTAACTAATGTATTTTATATTAAAAATATTTCTACGCACTTGAGAGTTGGAGAATATTTTGCTTATCACAATGGTCAGATAAATTAAAGAAATCACAGGGATTTATCTTTTCTATCACTCAAAGGCAGCAAACCATCTGGAGTAGGATACTTATATGAATCAGGGAATTAGGTATAAAACTAAGAAACTTGTGTTCTTCTACTTTGTTCTGACACTGACCTTCAAAGTTAGTGCAGCACATCCCACAAGAGAATCATCAGCTAATTTTATGAGGTTACACCCTATTCCACCCTATTTCATTGTTAAACCATTAACCAAAAATTCTCAATAAAACTAGAAGACATCTTCAGAATATATTATCTCCTCATTTGGTACTATAACAATTCTATTTAAATTTTGTAATTACTTGTGGATTTGTCTTTTCCTGGCTACACTTAAGCTGTACATAAACCCATTTATAAGAGGACTCTTTCTTGGGGACTCTGGGTACATGGCTCCTCACAAAATTAATTTTGCAAAGTTACGAATGTCTAGCCTCTGCACTAACTGGTGTCTTTGTGAGTATCTGTAATCCTGCCAGAAGTAGGAAGAAGAATCTGTCAGGAATGTCCATAAGTAGGCTCTGCAAAGCAAGAACTTCTACCTGCATTAACTGATAAAGCATTCACCCACTTGTCTTAGGCCAGTTATAAAGAATTCAATTTACCATTTGGCTTCAGATTCTGATATTCAATCACAGCATCATTACATGAATTATTAATTCATTAAATCTCTTAATAAATGTAAAGGGCTATACCAAAAAATAGAAGTAACATTGATTGAATGTTACAGAAAAAAACAGTAGAAGTGCAGGAGTTTAATGGGGAAATTCTTGTACAAGTAGAAAGTAGGTTCATTTTTTTAAACACAAAATTATTCTAATTACTTATTCAAAATATAAGGCAAACAATGAGATACAATGATACCAGTAGATACAGTAATATTCAGTGGAATATTCTCTGTAGGCTGAGATGTTCATTGGTAGTGTTATGTCCTTACACCATAGCAAGAGAAAGACAGTGCAAAACAACAAGTTAGACATGAACAACAGGTTGGGCTTTGCTTCAAAAGTTATTTTACTTGAATTAATAGCAGAATTATCCATGATACGGGAATTACTTGAAATCAGAGTTGACATTTAATAAATTTTTTAGGTGATCAATTTTTCAATAGCTCACTAGTTACTTCTTCATAGCTTTTAGAAAATACTTGAAACGTCATAACTTTATTTAGACCTACTCCAGTTACGCCAGTTTTATGTTATCTTTTTTAATTCCCTTTCTCCATATCGGGTCAGTTTTTAAGTAGTCTTTTTATTACCAAGTATACTCAGTAGTCTGATTGGATGTTCAGAGAATAAAGTCAAATTTGTCTTTAATGTTGGACTACATGAGCTTGCTTCTTCGACTGAATAGCTGATATATTTTATTTTTCATGGATAAGAATAGCTCAAAATACAATTTATTTTTGACATGGTTTGTTTGGTTTTTTCTTTATGTGTGTGTGAGAGAGTTTTGGTTTGTTTTTTACTTTTTTTACCTCCCTATCTTGGACAGTGGTGTTGCCCAAAGGCAAGTTTTTTCAGTTCAATTGCAGCCAGCTTCCAGTGACGCAAAACTACATGTATACTCTGTTAATACCTGGTTCTCAGTCTTGTTCTTCTTATTGCTTTCTACTACAAAAGGTGTTTTATGACAGATTAAGGGAACCTTTTTCCTCTTTGTGTACACTGAAGCTTTAAAGCTTCACTTTTGAAGCTGCAGCTTTTTCCTTGATCTTGGATGCTTTGGCAGGTGCTTTCATACTTTTTATTAAGTCAACCTTCAAATTACCTTTCCCTTCAAAGTTTTGAAACTTCTATAGAGAAAAAAGGCAGCCCCCTTTTTGAAATTTTCTGAGAACAGAAAGCAGGAGTAAAATCATTAAAAATATTGTCACTGGGAATCTCAAAGGCAGACATTATTCAATGGCATCAAGCAAATGCTACATTTGTTTCAGATGATGAATGATGATCAGACATCAAAAGATTTTCTGAAGATAAAACCCTCTCACTCTTCAAAAGATAGTTTTTTCAAAATTCAAACCTCTACAGCATAACAGGTGATCCAAAAATAAAAGCTCTCAGATTTTAAAAACCTTTATTATCTGAAGTATTCCTGAACTAGTTCCTTGTGCCATTCCAATGGACATGGTTTGGATGGAGTATATATTTTCCAGAATATATCCAAAACAAGTGTTTTTGAGAGTTTTTATTTCATCAAGCAACTATGTGACTCTGTGGTACTGTATCATTCAGTTCTGCAAATCAAGATTGTTCTGCAGTACGAATAAGAGCAGAATTCTGTGTAATAACAGTTTTTTATCATCAGGATTTCATCATTAAGTTGTGTGAATTCCTAGCATAAAGTTACCACGTTATTTTTACTACATTTATTTAATGTAAAACATGTTTGCTCCTCAAGTCTTCATTAATTTAATATCTTCTAGCCATCTCATATCTTTGTGTGTCATCACTGACAGTGCAGTAGAGATCATTCCCCCTAGCATGTTCAAAATTTGGGCATAACGTGTGTATATTTTGTAATTTCACTCTTCCGTTTAAATCCAGAAATACTTACAACATGTAAGTCTGAACAGGAATAACCAAGAGAGCAAAATGATAAACAACTGAAACAAGAAGTGAATGAAAGAAGGATAAAGAAGATGAGAGAATCTTCAGACCACAATCTAAGACTCCTTTAGATCTGGGTCTGAGCTTTTGGCATCTCTCAAAAAATCCAGAAGCCAAATTTGATTCTAAACTGCCCTTACGTTTTAGAGTTGAAAAGACCCAGAAGCTTTGCTCTTGTGTTCCCCAGTCCTGAACTTTTAAGTACTATAATATCCTTCTCACTACTGTTAATTTTTAAAGTAAAAATGAATCTGAAATGTGTGATCTATACACACAACTCTAAATCTGGCACACTAGATTTCTATTTGCTGCCAGCCTTCAGAGGATTTATATTGCAATCCATTCCAGAGCAATGAGGGATTCAAGCAGTAAAATAGTGAGCTGCAATAAATGCAGCCATCTTGAACCAGTGTATCATTATGACATAAGTGAAGGTGCTTGAGAGATTTCTGTGTTTTTTTATTTCCCCCAAGCAGGGTAGTTTTAATGAAATTATATTCCAATTTCTAAATGAAAATTGAAACTAATTTAATTTTAGGGAAAGCACTCAATCAGTATTGGTGATGCTTTTAATTTTTTCGTTCAATTACATGTTAGCTGACCCAAACTACTGGAAAATCTCATAGGAATGACAGTTGTCCTTTTATCCCTGCATTTTAATCTATGGACTTGGTGGGCTCTTCATCCCAAGAAGTATCATAATTTCCTCCTGATTAAATTGCTTTAACATACTATTAAAATATGACAATTGGAAATGAGAAATATGATGAGGTGGAAATATTTTGAAAATCTCTTTCAATCAGCTCTGCCTTCTGAAATCTGAAAGACAAATACTTCAGCAATGACTGTGATATTATAGTGCACACCACCAACAAAAAAAAATGATTAACTGAATAATTTGCTTCATTCACACTAAAGTACGGCACAAATAAAGATGAGGTGCACAAAAATTCCTGTCCTAATTATCCTAAACATTTTCTACATTTTTACATATGCTTGTTCTGAACATTTCTAAAGATGGTTTTAAACATCATGTTGATTATACTTGTAGTCCTCAAAGATTCATTAAATGACTCTATGTATACACTCCATATGTTAGTTACATACAGTAGCTAAGAAACCTTTGAAATTCATTATCTGATATATCAGTTCTCATAAAAAACTTCAAAAAGTGACTTTCCTCCAGAAGAACAAAGAGACAAAACAACAGTGTAGTGTCAAATTATATTTTTCTGCTTTCCAGCTTTTCCGTTGAAGAGCTGTTTAAAACAAAGTTGGAAAAATACTTATATTCTTGGAAGAGTAAACAGACCTCTAGACTTCCTGCCAAGTGAAAGGAATATGAGTGTATTTAGTGATTGTCTACTCTTGCATGGGCCTAAGTCTTCTTGTATAAACACTGCATAAGCATAGTTTTACAATTGGATGAAAAGCCAAAGCTAGACATTCATTAAGCCTCATCCCATCAAAGCTAGGAAATAGAGCATGACTTTTTGCTGGGTTTTGTTTTTGCAGTGAAGGAACCTATTTAGGTATCTAATGGATTCCTTGTTGCTTAACGTCTAAAATCCAGATTCCTCATAAATATCCTATTGCTGCAGAAAAAAAATCAAAGTTTAAAATTAACTAGTAAAATTATGATTCTGTAGGAGGCAAGGGCAAAGGATGTCTTCAGGCACAGAATCTCTATTTGAAGCTCAAGCCGCATAATCAGCTTGGCCAACTCCGTACAAAAGGAACAGGGAAAGAGAAGCTGTTGCGTTGCTCCCTCCTTGGAAAACACTAAAATATAAATGCTTAAAAATGAAATGTCTTTCCCTTTCGAAGTTTAAATTAATCTTTTAGTCATAAAATGAAATATCACTATTCAAATATATTTCCTGGTGTATTACTGAGGCCATATTCTTCATGTGCCTCTTCTCCTTTATTGGTATGTATTGCTGCTCAGACTCTGCTTCTTTTCTTGTACAAACAGCCTTCCCTGGACCAGAGCAGTGGTGCAGTACGAGAAGTGTTACCTGGGATTCCCTTCACGAATTGATAATCATAGCATTTCCACTGCATCTTTACTCTTCTCCCACAGGTTTTCCACTAAATCATATTGGGTTTATTCTTTTTGTCTCATTTATTCTTAACATTATTTTACAACAGTGTTTGCGTTGTTCTATCTTCTAGGAAGTCCTAGAGGAAAGAGAAAAATATAGGTCAATTTTACTGCAATTCTTGCACATTAGAATAAAATAAGTCTTTATTTAGCTATATGGAAGGTAAGAAGTTTTTTCTCCAATGTATAGCAATTATAATTAATTCAAATATCTTAAGAAAGTTTGATTTCTCTACATTTTAATTAATTGACAACTAAGTTTTTTACTGGAATATTTTTATGTTATGGCAGGTGGCTGCAACAAAAGTATTAAGAAATTAATTCATAAAGGATAAGTTCCTTCTGAAAAGCAAAGAATTTTGACCAAAATTGTCACCAAAATCTAATACTTCTCAAAATTAAATGAAGACTTGGATACTTATCTCCTAGTGTGACAATACACCTGGGATAGGTATTCTGCGAGTGCCTCACATCCTTTTTGCTCATCTTCAGTTAGTTTCCAATATTCATACTCACAATCTTATTTCTGTACTGCTTAATAAAACCCTAATTAACAGCCCTTTCCCTGCTTTTCTCTGTGCTTTTGAAGGTCCTTTTCCTGCTCTGTTAAACTCTCCATTCAGTCTCACTTAACAGTGAACTTAAATTTCTGGTGTACATTGGCACACAGCACAGAATGTCCTCTGTGACCTTTCATTTCCTGACAACTACAACAGCCAACATAAAATCAACACAAAGCAAAGAGCAGTAGAGAAGCTAATTTTCTCGACATAAACACAAATAAGAAGTCAGGCCAGAAAAATCAAAGTTAAAATCTTGATATTGTCTTTTCAGGGAAGTTAAATATTTGAAAAAAACAAACAAACAAACAAACAAACAAACAGAAATTTTATGTTTGCTTCAGGAGAAAAATAAATTAAAAAGAAAAATAAAGGTCTCAAGTACACACCCTCCACTATTATGTAAAAACATGCTAAGCCAGCCTACTAGGGAATTCTGTAAATTTTTTACCATGTGTGACACAGCAGCAATGTCAGTCCTGCAAGGTCTGGATCTGAGACTGGACTGCCACTTCCCTCCACCTCCTTCATCCCCTCCAAGGGTTTGACATCTGCCCTCTCAGTCCTTCCAGCACCCCACAAAAACCCCTTTGCCAATTTGGGCAGCAAGCTCCTGAACAGTCTGCTTGACATTCAAAGCCCAAAAGCAAAACAACACACCCTGCTTCCACATGTGCAACTGCAGGCACCATAAGACAAGCTCTGCTACAGGGACCTCACAGACCTGATGTCTAGACAGTGACAAATGCATTGAGATCACAGGTGTTCTATAGGTAAAGGCTTCTTGTATTAGCTCTACTATGAATTAAGTACTTCTTTCTTCACTTTTAGATGGAAGTTAATAGTAAAAGCCACACCTTTCTGTAGCCAATACTGGTTTTTTCTAGATCTACTTTCCATAAGCAAAAGAAACCACAACAAACTGAACCACCATGATTGCACAGGCTCTGCATTATTTTCAATAGGAATACGTCTCAGTGGAAGTAGAGGATGGAGAACCATGTGGTAGCAAAGATTCAAGAGCTGTTGATGTATTAGAAACCATGGAACTGCACGTCAATGGTCACATAGGAATTAAGGCTTCTCCCTTTCTCCCCCCGAAAGGTGATGAGATCACTAGCCAGCTGAAGCGCATGTACACCAATGCACACAGCATGGGCAACCAACAGGTGAAACTGGAAGCCATAGCATAGCAGGCAAACTATAGTTACCATCATGGAAAGATGGGGGGATGACACACAGAACTGGAATGCCACAATGGATGGCTATAAGCCCTTCAAAAAGGATAGGCAAGGGAGGAGAGGCAATGGGGTAGACCTGTGTCTTAGGGAGTATTTTAACTGTCTAAAGCTTAATGATGGTGCCAACAGAGTTATGTATTTATGGGTAAGAGTAAGGGGGAAGCCAACAAGGCAGATATCCTGGTGGGAGTCTGTTATAGACCCCCAAACAGGATGAAGAGGAAGATGAAATATTCTGTTAGTAGCTGGGAGAAGTCTCATGTTTGCTTTGCTAAGGACTTTAACATACCGGATGTCTGCCAGAAATACAACACAGCAGAGAAGAAACAGTTTGAGATGTTCCCAGACTCTGTGGAAGATCAGTTCTCAACACAGCTGGTAAATGGCTGAGTGGTTGAGTCCAGAGAGTGTGGTGAATGCTCCTGGACTCTGTGGAAGATCACTTCCCAACACAGCTGGTGAATAGCTGAATGGTTGAATCCAAAGAGTGGTGGTGAATGGAGTACATTCAGCTGGTGGTCAGTCACAAGTGTTTTTCAGGGCTCAGTGTTGGGACCAGCCCTGTTTAATGTCTATGTTAAATTTTATCTGGACAAGGAGATCAAGGGCACCCTCAATAAGTTTGCAAGTTAGGTGGGAGTGTTGGCCTTCTGGAGAGTAGAAAGGCTCTCTAGAGGGATCTGGACATGCTGGATCAATGGACCGAGGCCAATTGCATGTGGTTCAACAAGCAAAGTGCCTGATTCTGAACTTGGATCCCAGCAACCCCATGCAGCAATAGAGGCTGGAGAAGAGTGGCTGGAAAGCTGCCTGGCAGAATAGGATGAGGCCTGCTGGTCAACAGGGGCTGAATATGAACCAGTAGTGTTCCCAGGTGGCCAAGAAACTTAATGCCATCCTGGTCTGTATCAAACATAGGGTGGCCAGCAGGACCAGGGCAGTGATCATCCCCCTGTACTCGGCACTGGTGAGGCTGCACCTCAAGTACTGTGTGCAGTTTTGTGCCCCTCAATAATACTAAGAAAGACACTGAGGTGCTGGAGTGCATCCAGTGAAGGGCAGCAAAGCTGTTAAAGGGTCTGGAGCACAAGTCTCGTGAGGAGCAGCTGAGGAAGCTAGTGTTGTTTAGCCTGGATAAAAGGAGGATTAGTGGTGACCTTATCGCTCTCCACAGCAATCTAAAAGGAGGTTGTAAAGAGGTGGGAGTTGGTCTCTTCTCTCAAATAACAGGTGGTGATGATAAGAGGAAATAGCTTCAAGTTGCACCAGGAGGTTTTAGGAAAAATTTCTTCCTGAAAATATGGTCAGGCATTGGAACAGGCTGCCCATGGAAGAGGTTGAATCAACACCCCTGGAGGTATTCAAAATGCATGTAGATGTGACATTTAGGGATATGCTTTAGTGATGGACTTGACAGTGCTGGGTTAACAGTTGGACTTGATGACCTCAAAAGTTCTTTTCCAACCTTAAAAATTCAATGATTCCATGAAAAACACCTGCAGAATGTTCCTCTATTCTCCTTCCTCCCCTCTTCCCTACAGAATTTTCCTTTTATCACTCCCAAAGCTGTCAAGCTTCCTCAGAAATAATCAGGTTTGACAGTTCCGGAGTTAAGAATAGTATCTTATCGTCTTATGTCCCAGCAGACACTCACTAAGCAATTTATCACAGTCCAGACAGCAGGGTTATACTATCTCATGTTAAATGCACGACCCTTATCTAAAAATGTGATCCTATGTGTAGTTAGTGAATTTGGTTTGAAATACCAGGTATTTATTCAGATCTTTATTTGAGTGTTAATTCTCCTCATTGGATATCTTTGCTAAACATCATTATACAACTGCCAATTTATGTTAATAATTATAAAATATTTCAGCTATTGTTTATTTATTAATTCAAGCAAGATACTTGGAAATAAGACAGAAACAGGGCAGGGGGATATAGAAAAGACAAAAAAATCCAAAACTTGCTTTAGACTTGCAAATTATTTCTGTAGATTTTCAACGTTTGTCCATGGAAATTAATGGTTTGTAGCAGAGCTAATTATTTCCTCTTAGAACAAATAATTTATTATAGGTTAATTATAAACAAAGAATACCTGATACAATTAAAGTGTAATAAATACACCAAAATTTAACATTATTTTGTAGATTAAAAAAACAAACAAACAAACAAACAAAAAAACATAGCTTGTGGTAAGGATTATTCAGATTTTCACTGGTTTAGATAGTATAGTGTCACTGAAGTCACCTGGCTGTTGTTACTGGAATATGTGAAGTAAAGAAGTTGATGAATTGTGTTTATTGCGTTTGAATCCTAAGAGGTTTTCCCTGTTTCTTGCTCTTCATTTCCATCATCCTCTCTTTTTATGCACATAAATATGACATGTATGTGTGTATATATATATATATACACAGACACACTCCTGAACTGCAGAGTTTGTCTGTATGGAGTTTACACATGTTTTGGCACAGATACTTCTGACATTTGCACATAACTAGTGCAGCACTTCATGTATTTCTTCTCTGCTGCACTGTGTTCCTTTTTTAAGACAAAAAAGAGGAGGGAATGATGAGGAATGCACAGGGTAAACAACAGAAGATTACTCAGCTTTGACGCTTGTCTGTTTTAACAGAGCAAGTTCAGAGAAGAAAGGATGGCTACCAAGCAGGGCAAACAAATTCTTTTTTCTCTGTACTTGAAAGATTATTAACAGTCAAGTTGCATACAGCAGAAATTCCCATTAACTGTTTTAAAGAAAACGAAAACCATCTTGAAGCCTGAGCATAAAGTTTCATAGCATGAAAAAAGTGGTCATTTGCAGGAAGGGGATTTTCAAGGCCTTGAAAGACCAGATGAACTCTAAGGAACATAGAAATGCAACCAAGAAATGCAGACTGAAAACAAGCATAGAAATCTGAGTTTCTTTAGCTTTGTGCCAGTCAGAACTACTCATTATCATAGCCATATCAGTACAACATTTCACTGTCCTTAGTCTAATAAAAAGACAGGACCTGATGAACAAGGGGAATTCTAATTAAAAACTCCTCTGTATCCTGGCAAGGCATGCTACATTATCCACCCATGTGTACAAAAAACAACTGTATAACTAGTAAGTGCACTGCATTCCTACCCATTTTTGAGGAAACTTTCCCTGAAAATAAGGCCCAATTTATTCTTCTTTTTATTTTCTGAATTAAAAATTTATTTAAATTTATTTGTTTTCCTTTAGGCTCCTTGCTTATGGTGCAGGTCTTAAACTAGCTTCTTCTAGAATGCCTTTTATTAATATAAGTGGATCTTATTTACTGATGTCCTTAATTACACAAGGGCATAGCAGAAATCCTTTGTCTTACTTACACAAATAAAGAAGAAGTATGGTTATAGTCCCACAGCAAGGATTTTACTTTGGCTTTCAGAAACTACCTTCACCAAATGAAGCTACACCACAATCCTAAAAAAAGATTTTTTTTTTTATTTAAAAGAAGAAGTAGAACACGTAATCATTTTCTATCAGTGAACATGCACCCAGGTATGAGAATTCAACCCATACCTCTTCTGCTTGTTTATCTGTAGCCAGAACATCATATTTACAAGGAGGCTGATCAGTCACCTGAACAGGCTATTGGTATGGTTTATTTTATCCTTGGGGCTCTTCTTTCATCTGAGTTTCTCAATCAGTTACGGCAAATCACAGTTTTTAGTACGAGCCAGGAAAATTTCAAATGTTTCCTTTATGCATTGCTGGTCTCAAAAGTGTTAATGGGTTTGACTTTTTGTAGTGGAGATGGGACTAATCAAAGTGCCTTCACCCTATTGTTTTGTATTCCATTGGCATTTTATATTTTAAAAAAATCTGATATATTCAAGTATTTTTTATCACAGGGAACCTTCTAGCCAAATCCTCCAGACTAGAGCAGCATTCTATTGTTAATGTTCTCATTTGGAAGAGAGGATTAAGAAAATTTTTATGAGAAAAGACTGAGCAACTAAGAGATCAGTAAACTGACTCAATGTTGAGAAAACTGAAAGACGGACAAATCAGTGGCATCTTGCATGAAAGTAGAGTGCTCAAGGAGAGAGAGAGGGAGAGAGAGAGAGAGAGAGAGAAAGGACACTGGAAAGGAGTCTCCCATCTTGTCATCAGGGTTACATGGCAGAAAACTCTTCTTATACCTGCTTTTAGTCTATGGCCCTGTAGCTTAGCTCTGACTGAATATTTGAAGTGATGGGACCACCACGACCATCTTCTTTCCTAAAGTTCAAACTTTTAAAAATTTGATATTTTAGTACTGATTTTACTAGTTTTATTTGCATTAAGAACATCCTTCTTCTTCAGTGTCCTTAACTGAGGACTGAATCTGCTACACACGTAGCCTCCAGAGAGCAACCTGCACAAGTCACTCTTATCTGTAGTTGTCCCCTGCATATACTGAAATGAACACAATTCCCTGTTCAGCTCTACAGCATAAGATTTAATTGAAGCCATGAAAACAAATTCTGCTTATGCAGTGTAATTGCACTATGGTAATTAGAATCATCAGCATATATCAATATAATTGAAAATGAAGGGTTAAATGTTTCTAATAACAGACTAAATGAAGAATAGAAAACAGAGAGAAAGGATCTGAAAATGAGAAGGAGATACACAGTTGTCACCTATACTATAAAGGAGGGTGTTATTTATTATTTATACTAAAGAGGAGGGTGTAGAGAGATTCTGGTAACAAGGTTAGTAGCCACATTCCTGTTTAAATGATTGTGCTGGCCTACAGTGAAAATAAGTGCGATTAACATATTACCAGATCCAATTTAATGTAGCATACTCCCTCAGGGCATAGGTCAGACCTTCTACAGCACTGTCCAACTGCTTTCAGGTAGAAAAAATGGTTAGTTGTGTACCAAACCATTTATTAGAATTAAAAGAAATCAATATTGTAATCTTAACTTCTCTATCCAGAAAAAAACAAACCCCTCACATTTAACTGAACAACATTTATTTTATGCAAAAGCAACAAATCTTGTATTCTATATTTTAATTTATTATTTTTAAACAAAATAGGTGAAGCTAAAACAACAATACATGAATTAATTAAAATGAGTTGGGGGGTTTGGGTAAAGGTGCTTAAACTTTCTTTAGTTGGTATTGGGGTTTTTTTAGTTCGTTTGTTATTTAATCAGGAGGACCTCTTGGTCAGTAATTTGTCTGAGTATTGAACAAGGTTTTCATGTATACATAGGTCAACAATCTTTCAATGACTATCTGTAGATCAAAAATAGCTTGACCTGAAACCTCAGTACACAATATTCCACCAATATATAACCACCAAGCTAAATCTTCTCCACTTAAACAAAAATCACTGATCTGTGTATATATATTAGTTATATTTTAGCTTTAGACATTAAAAAAAAATATTACTTTTACAGAAATAGTACTTCTGGAATTGATCTGAGGAAATGGTAAAAAACTCAGCTGTAATATGATTTTTAGAAGTTCTGCAAGCTTATAATGGATTCAATACCTTTTATGGCAAGTGGTCTCTGGATATGAAATACTGTAAAGAAAAAACAGTTCTGTCTAAGAGAATTGATTTTTTTAGGAAAAACTTTATGCCCTGAGGACCCTGAATAATCACCAAGCAAACATTATATTTCATGTATTAATCCCTGCCTACTGGCTTCTTAGAATTTACCACCTATTTTATACCATTTTCAACTTACACATAAGCATCCTGTTTTGGATTATAGTATACCTAAAAGTTTGAGCTAATTGAAAAATGACAAAATAAGGAGCACTTGTCCTAGAGTGACATCTTCTGCCTCAAGTCCTTCAACTTGTGTCTTCTAAAAATAATTTCTGCAGCCAATAATGTCATGGAAGTTAAATAGTTGGATTTTTGGGAGTGAAATTAAGATCTCAAAGAAGCAAGCTGCCTACACACCACATTTATGATTAAAAATTGGGTTGAGTACCCATAGGCAAACCAAAGTCTCAATTTCTATAGCAGACATACTATATTGTATCTCTGCAGTATATCTATTCCTTTTTTTATCTTCCTACTGTAGTTACTTCTATACCACTTGAGCTTAGTTGAGAACATCATCTGGGACCTGACCAGAATTCTAAAAAAAAAGTAAACAGAAATAGGTGTCTTGTGCTATGGTGTATTTTAAATAAATATAATATTGCTTCCTCTTACAATTTTACTACAACATGAGTTAATATTTCTGTGTTTTAGCTTATTATACATATGCACCCCAAAAAATATACATAAATGATGGTGACAATGGAATTTCCAATAACACAATAACATTTCTAATTTCTTCTGACATAATACATAATTTTAAAATACTAGGTGACTGTCAAAATAAGCTTAAAGGTCTGAACTGTTCTCGCTCAGTGTTTTTTGAAAAGCAGTCTCTACTGGGGAAGGGAGGAAGGACACCTTCAAAATTCCGATTTATAATTTGATTTTCAATTCTCATAAAAAAATGTTTCTTTTCATTATTCATTTCTGCAGACTCCTGAGACTGCTTTTCAAATTTCCAAAAAAGCAGTAATGGAATTCAAAAAAGACTATAAAGCATCTAAAAATAATAGGAAACATTGAGTTTTACTATAATTCCAGTAATTAAATAACCAGCTTTGCCAACCTCAATTTAAATGAGATTACTTATGAATGAGGCTTTTTCTTCCCCTTGTTCTCTATCAAAATAAGTCCCATGTTTCTTTAAATGAAGCTTGCTAATAATACATACCTGTCATGCCATTCCCTTTGAGTGCTTGGGGAAATAAAAATTCATTGCAATTGATTGCCCTGTGTAGCCATGGCTCCAGATGCCCTTTCAAATATTCATAAAGATCTTAAAGGGGTCCCTGTGGATGCCATTTGTCTGCTGTATATTTATATATCACTCCAGTCTTCAGGAAAACTGTCAAACAAAAGTCACTTTTGCAGCTAGATATTATTGACTCTTTCTACCTTGTAGATTTTTGTATTCTCATGCTGAGTGAAAAATGGAACAAGATGAAGAAATGTTTATGAACGTCATATACCGAGTGTAAGGAGTTCTTCATTAAAGTATGGGGCTTGAAAGCTCTAACTGATCATAAATGGATGAAATGAAAGGACAGAAGTGTAAAATTGGAGAGAAATAGAGCAAAATCTGAGATAAAAATAATGGACAAAAGTGTCACGTTTGCACTCAAAGTGAGACCACTAAATGCAGAGCTACATGCCTGCTGAGCATTCGAAACCTCACACTGAGATCAATGTAAAGATTGAGTAAAAATGTAAAGCAATTTTTTAAAGTTTAACTCTCTTTTGGGTAATATTTTCATGGTATTAAGTGTGTGAAGCATATCTCAATCAACTGGAAATTTGAAGGGATCTTCTTTTCCTTCCTACTTCCTCTCTACAAAGTTATCAATTTTCAGAATCTGAAAAATGTTGGGAATAACCTTTAATCCCTTCTGTAAATGCTTTGTCTTATCTGTTCTGTTCAAAAAGTCACGGAGCAGAAGGTGCTCATCCAGTCTCATAGAAACATCCATATCATCTTGCAGCATGAAATTCTGTGCACATAACAATTTAGGAGTTAGCAGCCAGTTTCCATTTCCATCCTTCAAACTTAATGAGATTTTCAATTTTTATTTGTTTTGCTTTTTAAGAAAATGTTCCCAAACTGTGTTCAAAAATGTTCTGAGTGGAAACTCAGAGCGTTCCCTGAACTCCAGTCCTTGCCCTGTTCTGCGACAGCTGCAATTAACTCGAACAGGCCATCACCATTGACACTGCTCCCATATCCTTGCTCCAACAGAGCATAACAACATAAGTGCAACAGAGAGCCAGAACCTGGTCAGGAAATGACTCTTGTCTGTCACCAGTCATTTCCATTCTGCTGCTTAGGTAATTACTGTAGTTCAGAGTCCAGGAGTTAATTAGAAATGTAGAAGCTGTTATATCATCTATGAAGTAATAACATAAGCTAAGCTAATGCCCATAATGCAGCTTACTAGTGAAAGGCAATTATGCATCATGATACCTTGTCACAAATTTGCACCATCTCGAGCTGTGAGTTGAAACATAAAATTTTAACTACATCTCCATCAGTATACATTAGGATAGACATCAGGAGATTTATTCTGGGACATAGCATAGTTATCCATCAGATTCTGTAGGCTTTTGTCAAGTGATTTTTCACAGTCTTCAAAAATTCACTGACAAATATGACACATTAAAGACTTCAACAAACCTCAATAGAAGAGATGAAGTGATTTTTGTTGATTTTTAATTTTAAAAAGAAAAGAAAAGAAAAGGAGTGATTCAGTTTTAATTAAAGTGACTAGAAGAGAGAAAAAAAACAAATCAAGTTGTATATGCCTCTAAATTCTATAATATTGTACAAAAAGATACAATGACACAATCAGTATGTAAAGTGAACGTGCCATGCACTTATCTTACAAAAAGCAGCTGTTTGCTTAGATAGTATCTTTCTAAGTTGAAATCAGGATGCAAACCAGCAGGAAGTATATGTTCACTGTGGGAAGATTTCTCTGCTCTTGGTGGATTAGATGAATCCACAAGAGTAGGAGGTCGGCTGTCTCTCACATGCTTAAAGAAACTCACAGGAAAAAAATGGGGGAAACCAATGTAACACTATGGGGTTAATTTAAATGTCAAAATAGGGAAATGAAGATGCAAGTCTCTCTCCATGGTGTATGAAAAAGAGCAGGGGGTCACCATATGGACTACAGAACGTTTTGTAGAAGGATTTAATTAAAATAAAGTTAAAGTGTCTCCTCTAAGCTCTATTGCCTATGTGACTTTTGTCAGATAGTTCATATAGTGTTAACAAAGAAATGTAAGACAAAAGGCTAACAATAAATGTGAGTCATTATCTTTTTATGAGCTGGGTATGTAATGTCCCCTTCTGTTACCTTAGTGGGCAAAATCCATTTGCTGCAAACAAGGAAGACTTTATTTTTTAAGGTTAAGACTATCAAATATGAATGAAGAGAAAGTGGAAAACCTTGTCCTGAATGTATTGGATAACATCAAGGATCTGGAAATTCTCTTGCAAGGGGTACCTATAATAATGAAATTTTCAGTAAAAATCCTGGGATACGTTCTACAGGAGTCAGGAGTTAGTCTTTATGGTCCAATTCACAATCCAATGTGAAGTCCAGTGGAAGAATGTGATTGTCTTTTCCTAATGCAAATTTTAGTGGAATTGTCTCTGTTAGTTTCAACATGATTCAATGATTCTTTGCAATGTGTGCACCTACAAAATAATTACTTTTTGCTATGATGGAAAGAGATTTGACAAATGACAAAAAAAAAGGAAAATACAGAATAACTTGCACATTTGACAGATTTCACTAGATAGAAGAAAACTCTAATTTTCTGCATTTTAGGGATAGATCCCCATATCTTCTCTCTACTTTTCACTTCTTATTTTGCAGAAATAAAATTACTTCTAAAGAAATCTGTTTGGTGGTGGGTTGACTTTAGCCAGCTGCCAAGTCCTCACCAAATCACTCTATCATGCCCCCTTCTCTACAGGACAGGGGGGAAAGTACTATATAAAGCTCATGGGTTTAGATAAAGACAAGGAGAGCCTTTACTAGTTACTGTCATGGTCAAATAGTAGTCTTGACTTGGGGCAGACTTGGTGACACACTGCAACAGGTTGCTCAGGGAGGCAGTAGATGCACCATACCTGGCAACAGTCAAAGGCTGGACAGAGCTCTGACCAACCTGTTCTAGTTGAAGATATCCCTGTTCATTGTAGGGGTCCCTTCCAACACAAACAGTTCTATGATAATATGATAAGATTATTGTAATTTTTTACTAATTAAACAGAGTATGATAATAAGAACTAAGATCAAATCTAAAAACGCCTTCTCCCCTCTCTTCATTTCTTTCCAGGCTTAACATCATTCCCAATTTCTCTACCTCCTCTCTCCCAACAATGTAGGGGCATGGGATCATTCACAATGTTTTTCTGCCTCTCCTTTCTCCTCGTACTCTTCCCCTGCTCCATTGTGGGGTCCCATCCGCAGAAGACAGTCCTTCACAAACTTGACCCATGTGGGTTACAGTCATTCAGGTCCAGCCTGCTCCAGAATGTCCAGAATTTCCACAGAATCACAAATCCTGCCTGCTCCATCATGGGCTCCTCTCCCCACAGGGCCATGGGTTGGGCCAGGACTCTGCTCCAGCATGGCCTTCCCACAGGGTCACAGACTCCTTCCAGCAACCACTGCTCTGGTTTGGGGTTCCTCCATGGGCTGCAGGTGGATCTCTGCTCCTCTGTGAACATCCATGGGCTGCAGGGGCACAGCTGCCTCGCCGTGGTCTGCACCATGGGCTGCAGGGAATCTCTGCTTTATCGCTTGGAGCTCCTCCTCTTCCAGCTTCACTGACTTCAGTGTCTTCAGGGCTTTTGCTCTCTCATAGTCTCTCTCCTGTCTCCGAATTTCTGTTTTACAGCAGTTTTTATCCTTTCTTATATATGTTTTCACAGAGGGACTATCACCATCACTGATTTGGCCTGTGCTGGGTCACTCTTGGGGCTTGAGCTGACTAGATCAGGCTCTATCCAGCATGAGGGCAGCTCCTGGTGTCTTCTCGCAGAAGCCACCCCTGCAGCCTCCCACTATTGAAACCTTGCCACATAAAATGAAAACAGTTAATGTGATGACACATCAGCTGGAGGGAAAATGAATTTTCATTTGGATTAAAATATTCAGACAAAAAATTAACAGTGAATCTTCTGTATATCAGACAGCCATTATATTTGTAAATCACTCCACATTGAAATACAATCTTATTAAACTTCTAAACTTCTGATTTTCAAAACAGAGACAATATTTAGATAAAATTTTATTCAAGCAAACTATGAAAGGGAAAAAAATTGAAGTTGCTATTCAAAATCCTTTGTTTTGCTATGAAATTTCAGATTAATCAATATTCTTTGAAATCAAATTTTATTATTGTATTCCAAAATATTTCACCATCCAAAAATGGGAAGAAAAATAAAAATTGCCTGTATCTTCTATATATACTAAACAGTATCAGATTGAGCTAGTCTAACATTATTTTGAAACACTAGGCAAGTAAAAATTAATGTTTAATCAATTAATGTGATTTGTTCTGTTTAATTCCATCATTGATGGTGCTCAGTGTTTCCTGCTGTGCTGCTACAGTCATTTTAGACATGTTCCATGAAATCAATGGAAGGAATGTATGGTTATAGTGAGTTCATGAGCAGCCCTTTTACCCCTTGACTTGCTGCGATTCATTCTTTTGTGACTATAAAATTTGTTTGTAATGGCTTGTAAAAATCTATTGGTTTGCTAATCAAGCTGATTTAAAGTATTGCCTAGTAGTAGAATTACCCCATAAGGAAATAAAGAAGGGGGAAATGGCAAGAAACTAATTCTTTTTAAATGTTTTCATCAAAGAAATTGTGCTTGGCTGCATATGTGCCAAGGACAGTATGAAAAGAGTGAAACTGATTTTGTATATAAAAACCAAAGGCAAAGACTAGACATATTATTTCATTCGAGCCACAGTGTTTCGGGGGAAAATTTTAAAAGCAGCTATTTAAGTGAATCAAGAATTAGAAATGTATGCTCAATGCATTTCCTATGCAATTAAAATTAAGTGTACTGTATCTGATACTCTTCCAGGTTTTATATGCTCGCATGGTAATTTTCCCAAAGCAGTAATTGCTCCTTGATTCAACACTTAGATTGGACTGTGCTTTGGGGTGGAACAATATGTCACTGAGTGTGGCAAGAGCATATAGGATGAAGAAGGAATAACAAGAAACCATAGTCATACACAATGGTAAGTGAAGTGCTGCCCTGAAAAATTGCATGTTTTTCTTTAAATCTGCCACTTAGATACGCTTTGTTATTGGAGAAAAAAAAAAATCACCTAAAGTCAAATTTTCCCTGGATGCCAGGGAATTATATGCTTCTGTATGCTGAGAATTCTGAACCTGAATCCCTGAAATACTTGAATACCAGGAAGAAAAATGGTCTAAATTTGTCTAAATTTTGAAAAACATTTCAGATTATTTAAATTAACCTATATTAATAGATACTTTTGATTTTAATCTCTTTTTCATGTGTCATTTTTCAAATGATGATGTAATATCAGATACTCAGAAACTGGTCCATGAAATCTACCACTATAATTCCATATGTCCCTATTTCTTCTGGGAAATTTATACCTAATCTAGCTATCCTGCCATCATACTAGCTACCTTTGTGTTTTTCACATTGAAG
Source organism: Empidonax traillii (assembly GCF_003031625.1). Classification (NCBI taxonomy): domain Eukaryota; kingdom Metazoa; phylum Chordata; class Aves; order Passeriformes; family Tyrannidae; genus Empidonax; species Empidonax traillii. The sequence continues at coordinate 649,180 of NW_020955306.1, forward strand.
CATTTACTTTCTTGGACAGACAAGCAGACAAGATATTACCATCCACTTGATAGCAATAACTTCATTGTGAAGTACCTACTTGTGTCATTGACAAATCCATCTGTTGTCTTTTGCTAAGAAGATTAAGGCAATCCTACTCTACTGATCAGAGTCCCCACCAAAGTTTTATTTACAAGTTGAGCCCCTGGTTACTGACACAAAGGAACTATATTAATGTCACTCTCATCTAAGATTCCTGATTTGGGACTTTACAATGTTAACAGTCTAACAGAGGATAATGACTATGGTAATCTGTGCTTGTTGCTGTATAATAGAGCCTTGGCACCGCAAAGTTTTTAGAGCCGGATTTTTATAAGTACCCCGGTATCTATCTTTCATTCATTTCCCTTTGGTAATTTGAGATATGAATTGGAAGAAAACTGCACAGGGAAAAGTGCAAATAAGTGCCTCAATTTTATAGAGGACTTCATAAGAAGAAACAGAGAACAGAAAAGTATAACTTTACTGCAGTGAGAAGATGAATCTACTAGTCACTACAGTTGTCAGATTTTACTGTCAGAATGTTTGTGGGGGTGTATACAAATTGATTTTTTTGCAAGCTGGTTGGTTTTATTCCTTATTCAATTGTTACTAAAATGTTTTTGTACAAACACTAAAATAATAAAAAAAACTTAATTTCTGTTGGATCAGTAAATACCTATTGTGACATGCTAGGATCTTCAGAAGACTTAAAAGAGCTAAAAAAAGTCTAACATTGGAGAAGATGATAAAAATGATAGGAGAAATTATGTGTGAGAAAAAAACAGAAACAAGAATTGTTGCACTTTGTCAGTAGAAAAACATGTAGACATTTTCCAAACACCTTAACACCTTTGGCATTTTATGTTCTAAATGCCTAAGAGAACAATAAATTGATTTTGAGTTGTATTACTACTTCTCATCTGCAGCAGATAGCATTAAATCTCATTAAAGGTAAAATAAAATCGAAGTAATCTGTTGAAAATGTGGACCACTTAGACCAAAGCAGAAAGAAAAATAAGTCCTATAAGGCCATGATGTCACATATAAATCCTGCACCAGGCATTTTATTATAAATTTCTTGTTGATGTAAACAATCTCTTTCTAAAGCTGTTCAGTTGGAAAATTATATTCAGGGTCCAGTGAGATAGAACTATGCTTTTTAGCCAACCATTTCAGTGGAAGAAACAGGCAGTGCATTCATATTCAGCCCCTGACATACTGATTTCTGCACATTCTGAGCAAAAATAGAAAGTCTGTTTCTGTATTTGTTGCAATATTGTTCACAGGTAAATACAATGCCCATTGTAAAGAATCACTTTGGAACAACTACCATGCCTTTGAATTTATACTTCACAGTTGCATTGATGATATATTGTTTTAAGATTAAGTCCATCAAAGGTGAAAATTTTCAATCTTATATTTAATTTTCTCATGAAGCAGAAAAGGCCAATACCAACTCCAATTTAAGGCTCTGGTTCTTCATTAGAAACAAGACCAAACCAAAGATACGTGGAGCTTTAGTTTAAAAGTGATAACTGTTTTTACTTTCTTGAAGGAAGAATCTCAACTGGCTTCAAAACCTTAAATTAAGAACTGTCATACACAATCTACCTTGGACCAGTTCTGTTTAGTGACTTATTAACAACTGAGATAATGGAATAAAGTGTCGGCTAGTATGACAGCATCAGAATTCAAAGTGGTCTTGATACACGGTACAGTGATCAATGAGATAATCTTTGATGAAATGTACTGTATTTTACCTAAGGTAGGAGGTGAAAACCAAAGCACAGATACAGAGGAATCAGCACAGCAGGAAACAATCTATTGTTGTAATGAACAACAGACAAGGGAAAGTCATTACTCTAACCTGTTCTAAACCTGCTAATTAAAACTCTAACATGAGAACTACACCAAGTCTGGGACATCCACTTAAAGGAAGATTTAAAGGAGGTCATAAAAATCTAAATGAGCAGCAAAAATGTAAGAGACAAATGTGTAAGCATACTATTGGATTCTCTGACGGTTTTTTGATGACTATTTAACAATCTAGAAAAAAAAAGGAGAGAAATACTATTTCACCAAAAAATTAGTGGATAGAAAAAGTTTTTAATATTGTTTGATATCTCTATGTTTAGTAGTAAATTAATTTCACAAAAATTAATTTTATAGTAAAGATTTGACCAGATATTATAATAAAGTCCTAGTTATTAAGTAAGAAAAAATAATAGAGAAGTTGTGGAATTCTCTTCACTGTAGTTTTTTGAATACACAATACAGAGGTTTGCAGAGATAATCTATGAACATTTATCCTGCCTCAAACTATTGAGTTAATTAATTTGCATTATCTATACTCTTTATATCACACAAGTTCAGACCATATTTTCAGCAATCGCTACGAGAATAACATTTTCTGTTATTTTAGTTCTCAAAATGGATGCTCAAAACTTGTTGCACAGAGAGATTACTTTATTTCTTTCATATTTGTTAGAGACATGAAAATTGTTTAGATTTACTTCTCACTAGCTAGCTGCTCAATGAGTAAGAGATTGGAGAATCTGTCATATGAGGAGTGGCTGAGGGATCTGGGGCTGCTCAGCCCAGAGAAGAGGATTCTCAGGAGTGATCTTATTAACATATATAAATACCTGATGGAATGAGGTAAAAACAAAAAAAAAGAGAAGTCAAACTCTTCTCAGTGGTGCCCAAAGACAAGGCAAGAGACAATAGGTACAATCTGAATTTTCATTTTAAAACAAGAAGAAACTTTTCTTTGCTATGAAGGAAGCCAAATACTGGAAGAGGTTGCCCAAAGAAGTTGTATCATTTCCATTCCTGGGGATAATTAAAAACCTGTCTGGATACAACCATGAGCATCCTGATGGAGTTGACTCTGATTTGGGCAGGGGGACTCGACTAAATAATCGCCAGAGCTCTCTTTTAACCTCCGCTGTTCTGTGATGCTAGATCACATGCAACTGGCTCTAAAAGAAATTAAGGAATTAAGAAAGGATGGATAGATAGATAACTAGAAAGAAAATAAAATAATTCCTATTCTTACTACAAGGACAAAAATGGCTTTTAGAAGAAAAAAAAAAGTGAATTATTTTAGAAAACAGAATCCAACAGAAAATCTTATCAGCAATTTTGTATAATGCATCTCCTTTTACACTTTTTTCACTGTTAATAACATCAACTTTCTAAAATCTGTTAAGATTTGTAAAATGGCATCTATTTGTTGTTTTCACAGCCCAGTTATTGGATGTTATGGTATTTCATGCTTTTTTTTTAATTCCCCAACTTATTGATATATATCAATAAGTATGACATTGTGATCTGGTTTGGGGGATTTTTTTTTTTTTTTTTTTTTATTTTTTGAAAAATAATATCTTGTGTATTTGAGGAACTTAATTGTAAGGTATTAGGACAATTATAATAAAGCTTCTGCTTATTCCTGACACAATATATTTTCTGAACACAGTCGAGTTCCATAGCTAAAAATGAATCAACTTCCCCTTCCTTTGCCCAAACTTCTGTCATGGAATACAACAATATATGGTATGGAATATCTCTCTGGTCAGTTCAGATTGGCTGTCCTGAAGGCATAATTCCAACCTACTTGATGGTGGGACAGAGTAGAAAAAATGAAACCAAAGCAAAAAAAAAAAAAAAAAAAAAAAAAAAAAAAAAACAAACAAAGCCCCCCCCCAAAAATGCCCACCACCTTGATGCTGCTCAAGCACTATTCAGCAAGAGCCAAAACAACAGTGTGTTATTGATACTGTATCAGTCACAAGTCAAAAACACAGCACCCTATGGACTGTTATGAAGAAAACCCACTCCATCCCAGATAGACTCAGTACACTTTAACGAACCGTTTTGAAAGTATTGGGACTTTCAAATGCACTAAGTATATAGGGGATTTCATCGAGATCCAGTATTCTTAAAAATTCAATTAGAGAAAATAAAATTAACAACAATTTTGTTTAATTTCCAAAAACAATCTTAACAAAGTCAGCTCCAGGTCAAATACTCAGCTTGTGTAAAACAATGTCTCTTACTCATTCCATCCAAGATATGGGGATGATTTTTCCCTAACAGAGTCAGGTCCCAAACACTGAATTTTTGCACATTATGTTACATGTTCTGAGAAAGAGGCATAGATCAAATCCAAAAATAAAAAACAACCTCATGTCAAAGGAGATTGTGAGTTATTATTTTCAGTACTGATATTCATCACACACATTTCTGGAGAGAATAACTCATCAGAAATGTGACTATGTGTTAATGGTCTAGAGCAACATGTCCAAGGGCTTTCTGGTATTGGTTTGCTGTATCCTATTTCAGAACTGTACACCAGCGATGAGATTATAAGCCGTCCTGTGTCTTTCCATATCCTTTTCATGTTGTTTTCTTATTCATTGTCAGAAACATTTGTTTTCCTCATCATTAAAGTGAAAGATGGCCTCTTAACCAGAAAAAAGGGAAATGATGTTCTGGGGTCTAGCCTAGATTTAATTCTCTTACTCAATATTCTATAGTTAATGCCCATAATTTAAGATCTGTAGGATTCTTTACAGACACAGACAAGCACAGAGAAAGAAAATCAACAGAATCAGAATGTTAAATATTCTTTGGTTAAATAAAATATAAATTATTCAGTACAGTATATCATATTTCATAATATAACTTCTTTTCCATTCTATAGATTCTTCCAAATTTCAACATATGTTTTCTTTTTGACATTGTTAAATTCAGATCTATGGAAAGGGAACACTGCTGTTAAAAGTCTGTCTTATCACAAGAACACATTTGACTATATATTGTCTGCTGCAATTGCTATTCACGTCATCTACTATGACATTCACTGAACCCCAGAATTCCCTGCAGAAGACTGATATTTAGGAAGGAAAAAATATATGCAACGTTATAATCAGAGAATAATAATAAATTAGTGCAGCAGCAAAAGTCAAAAAACGTGGTAGGTTAATATGAGGATAATTTCTGTTGTTTTATGGTAAATTCTTTCAGATTGCTGTAATTTTGTGGAGTTTATCCATGAAGTGACAAGATGTGAAACATAATTAAGGTTTACTTTTCCTGAAAAAGTGTTACTAATTATAGTTTTAATCTAGTGCCCAAGCTGAAAGTATATTTTTTTCCATAAAAAAAAAAGAGGCTATAAAATGGCAATTAATTATACTTTGATTTCCTCTAGTCCTATCATTTGTCTCCAGCATTTTTTGGTTCTTTTACAATTACTATAATTGTCAGTTCTCTCACCTCAGAAAACTCTTATAATTCAGAATATTACTCTTACCTATAGTGGCAATGATTCTTCTCTGGTTGATTTCTTTGCATTTTAGTAAATGTTTGTAGGTCAGCAAAGTTTCAGGTTTCAGAAATTACAAATCATATAGAAACCATTTGTTATCATCATATTTGAAGACATTGACTCATCCAGGCAAAGAACTAAAAACTGACTAAAAATACAGCATACACGGCAACTACACAACACTGAATTAAGTAGTTCACAAACACAATAAAGATTCAAAACATTTCCTCTAAACTTTGTTGCATATATCTTGAAAACCTGTGTTTCTACATACTAATCTTGCTAATCAAAGAAAATACAAATGTGTAAATCACAAATTATTAAAAATATGATAATAAAAGCTGAATCTATTTGTTTTCTGAAACTTCTTAATCCAAAACACCTCCGCAAAGAAATAGTTACTGTTAGAGAAACATCATGAAAAGCACTCTGTGCACTCCAGAGTTTCATAATGCATGCCTCTCAGCCTTCTGATATACAGCAATTTTCTTTTCACTTACAATGGTTGTTCACAGCTGTGCTGTGAGTTTTCTGCTTATACAAAGCATGAACCTTTCTTCCCCACAGTATGTTTCAATCTCAAAATTCAGATCATATGTGAATTTTTCCTTTTTTGCCTTGGAAACCATCTAGTTTTGACAAACTCCCTTCCTATATGTATGTTTACTCTTCATCTGGCAATACTATTTGCAATATTATTTATGAGTGTATGAAGCTTTTTATCGTTCTTACATTACGCTGAATATACATTTTTTTCAAATGTTTTAATGAAAATATAAATTACTAGACCAGTGTTGAATTCCATCTATATTTCACATGATCTCACATCAGTGATAACACTCAGTTATTATTATTCATCTTGCTGGAGGGTGCACTTAATATAAAATCCAAGGAAACAGCAGGTATGGAGTAGAAGATAAAAGACCATGGGAAACTATGTACTTGGAAAACCAATTGTATAGAACAGGAAAGCATCTGCAACTATTAAACCAAAAAATTACTTTAATATAGGGTAAATGTACTTGGGGATGTGAATCCCTCTTTTTACTTTGATAAATGTCAGTTATCCATAGTGCTGTTGAAGGGGGAAAAGTGTAGGTTCTCATAAGGAAAGTATAATCATTTAAATATCTACAATCCAGAACTGATGCTAAGTCTTGCAGCATTTTTTGTCTTACTTGTTCTTTAATAGTTATTTTTCCACTGTATTCATATCACAGTTCCTCATTTTGGGGCCCCAGCTGCTTGTATCTGTTATCATCAATCCAGGAGCCATAAACTGAATGTGGGGAAGACAGTCATGCTTATAATGAACTTTCTTGTCCCAACCTATGTTCCTGCTACTAGGACAGACTCTGCAGTGACAGGGTATACCTGTGTTGAATAACACATGCAGAAAGATCTCAAATGCTTCTCCATCTACATGTCCAGATGACGACCATAGCAAGGATATGAGTTAAAATGAACTTATTTTAAATCAGTACTTTTCAAGATCCAACATGTCCTCCCTACAGACATGATTTCAAATGCAATACGTTATGAGCTGCAAACACATGGGTTCATATCTGTGAAATGTATTTCCATATCTTGAAAGTTCTAGGTTACTTATGCTATCCTCATGAAGGATCTGTTCACCCCATAATGGCTCATCATATTTGAAGGTCTTGAAGAATGCCACACAACTAAAATCATATCTAGTTCACAGTCACATGAGGTGGAGACTGGAAAGGCTTGTGGCAGGTTCATGGACATTGCAGATGGCAAACCCATTCTGTATAGCTCATATATTAACCACTTTACTGCAATATTTTGGGTTAAAACCATGCAGTTATTTTGTGTTAAAACAGCAATGAAATAGGTACCATTGGGTGTGTCCCCCAGGGAACAGATGTTGTTTGGTGCATTCCAGAAGCAGCTAGCATACAACAACATGGACACATATCAAAAACTAGGACTGATACCTCTAAAATGTAGACATAAAAAGGAGGAACTCAACACAGGGCACAGATTAGTTGCTATTGTGTCTAACGTGAGATGAGATTGTTTTGTTTGCAATATGTCTAAAGATAAGAACCTCAAGTGCCTAATGAAGATTTAAGAGATTTCATTCTTAAATCAACAAGCTAAAGATGTCAGTCCAACAATATTTCTAGGCTATATTAGAACTAGAAAAAGTGAAATGGAACTGCCCTGAAGGTGGTAAAAAATGAGATTTTTAGATATCAACAGATGTTAGAACATGTAATGGCTTTTTTATGATGCATTTTTTAGCACACATTAAATACTCCTATATACTATTCAATTAAAACAATGGAAAGCTGAATATGCCAAAGCAGGAGATAATTACCCTGATATATCTAAGTCATTATTCTGCCAGTAAAAATTTTTAAATCAACACAGTTATAGAAAAAAGTTAGTCAAAACTTAGTTGAAGTTCTTTCTCATTTAGTAAAACCAAACAGATTCAAACTATATTTTTCTTTCTCAGCAGCTGACAACACACATTTGCAGCCTATTATTCTATGTTTAAGGCAAAAATGATAGAGCCTAATAATAACCCAGGATGAGACAGTAACAGATGAAAAGGGGATGTGTGATATGTAAATTACAAGGATGACTGGTATTAAGATGTGTTCTCCAGCTAGCACTCAGGTTTTTTTGAGAGATAGTGTAATAACATCTCTATGGGTAACTAACACAGACATAGAAGCTATTTGTAAGTGATAAAGTAAATTTCTACAAATGAAAAAGTAATAGAGGTAGTCTCTGACCCAGATAAGTCACAGCATGATAACTGTTGTGGTATTTTTAAAAGTGATAAATAGAGATACTTCCATAACTTCAGGTGGCAGGGAGAACATTATCTTACATTATTAATACAACATCAGAAAAGATAATATGGATTAGAGGGTAAATTCCATTTCTCTACACTCTTGTACTTAATCTTTTGTCAATCAGAAAACAATACCTATTACAATGATGTCATTTGGGAGATGGCAAATATCTATGAAGTTTTCATTTTCTTCCCAAACCAGGTAACAAAGAATACAGTGAGAAAAATGAAAATAAATCTTGATAAAACAAATAAAAAATATGGGAAAGCTTATGAGACACCAGAGTTATGTCCTGATCTATGTAGAAAATCAGATTTTTAATATCCTCACTACAGAAAAAAAAAAAAAAAAAGAAAAAGGAAGAAAAATGGTGAAGACATGTCTACGTCCTGAGGTTTTTATGGGTTTACTATTTGGAGTTTTCATCTATTTTCTGGTGGAAGAGAAATCAACAAAAAATGCAAAGGAGGAAAAAGACTAAAGTTTTAATAGCAGCAAGAGGATAGGGAAAATAATGAATTTTAAAAGGTGCTGACACAGATCATGTAGGAAACAAAGAGAAGCTTCATGAACCTGAAGTAACTCACTAGAGTAAAAAAATTATCTGTCACTGAGTAGGGCTTTCAGGATTGTGACCCACAGGACAAGACCCATTCGGTGCTCATCAGAAAGTGCTCCTTATACAGCATTTTGGTAGAACTTTGTCTTTAAGAAGTCCAGCTAGAAATGGACCTTCAGTCCCACTAATATTTGAGGAAAACGTGCATTATTCCTGAAAAAGGAAGAAGATGAAGCTCTTAAAGCAGAGGTGCTCATACTGCAAAGACTTTTGCATCTCCCAAATGATATTGACTTCCATTTCTGGGAGATATAAATAAATAAAAGGTTGGAGGAAGAATGATTTCTTCAGGTAGATCTTGTAGAAAAAACAGATTGGGTAAAAAAAAAATCCTCATGGCTAAATATGAAGTGCTCTGTGCAGAAAGCAACTCCTTTATTCTGGTCTGTATTCTGTAAAAATCAGGATAGTCACATTTTTCAGGATACTTTCTATTGTAAAATTAAATACCAGCATCCATTAAGTATATAACACAGCTTATTCCCCACTAGAATAAGACCCTGAACCTAGAAAGCAAGAGAGAAAGAAATTTCAAACCTTTGCATTGACATAGATTAACATGGTAAAGTATGACTAAATCTCAATGTCTACAGTTATACAGATGCCCTGTCATCTTTACTATTCAATATTGATAATTTTCTGATGATTCTTTGTCTGAGATTACTACTTCAGCTCTGACCATGACTTCATTGTGTTCCTGTCCCTAGCCCCTGCTCAACTCCAGATGTTCATGTATCTGGGAAGAATAAATTAGGCTGTGTTTACATGGTTTGATAGGGCAGATTATCCACTGCTTCTGCTGAGGGCCAGGGAGTTCACAGATACCTCACAGATTCAGAGTTGATCTACTTCTGAGTGCAGCCTCCAGAGTAGGAAATAATAGCAGAGTTACCACAGAACCCCATGCTCGTCCACCACCTTCTCATTAGAAGTGGAGCACTAATTGATGTCCCACACACTGAAAATAACCAAGCTATTACCAAGAGTGATGAATTTTTTCAACAGCTTTCAACAAGATCAGAAGTGATAAGGAAAAGTCACGTAACAACATAGTCATTGGGGAACATGTCTCACTTCAAACTACATAAATGATTACCGACACACGCACATCACCTAGTCTCTATTATGGTTCATTTAGTTAATGAAATGCTTTGGCAGCTAGTCATAGATTTGTAACACAAGACCTACTAGCAGAATATACATTGAGAAATAATGGGACATTTTAGCACATAACTGATCAGCTGCACATTGTGTTTAATACATGGAGGTTTCTTTTTACTGTAATCACATCTTATTAAAAGGAAGTGGGTTCTAGAAATATCTAAATGTCATACTGCTAATTCTTTTATTGACAACAGTTTCACTAAGAAACATCACAGGTATTTCTAAACTAATTTTTGAAATAGCAAATGCCAGAGACACCATGTGGTATTCATAATATAGTGTTATGAAAGCAGAACAAATTTGATTTCTTTAGCAGATGAAAAGCTGGCAGTGATAAGCAACCTTTGAAAAGAAGAACCACAAAAAATGTTAGTTTAAGTCATGAATGGTTTAAGAAAATATAACTCCTATAAAATATAGCCCTTTCAGTGCCTAAAAACATTAAACTAAAAAGAGATGCAATCACAGGAAAAACAGAAAATTAGTAGTTAGAACTCCCTATTCTGTTTTCGACTTTCTAAACCCTTGCTATACCTGTGAAAGGGAGCATAGGAAGAGCAAAGGTTCTTCAGGAATCTGAAGGAGACTTAAGTTAGAGTTTTTCCATGAAAGCATGGATGTTGGTCTTCATATGAGCAATGAATTACAGTCTCCTCCCAAATCTCTGCAGTAGGTCATCTCCCCTCTTAAAGCTATTCCCAATTTCAGGTGATGTTTATCAGATTAAACAGTCCTGGAGTGAGGAGCTGTGTTGACAAGCTAAGGTCAAATGGAGAAAGTGGCCTTATGGGATGGTACTATGGATCAGAAAATTATTCTAGATGTTGTGAATCTCCCTATGGATAAAAACATGTTTGCTCTGACTTGTACCATTATACAATATTTATTTATATCTGTCATCAATAAGTGTCAACAATCTTTAAAGGAAGATGTATGCAGATTTCTGAAGAGGTAGATTGTGAATTTATGTTTTAGACACTCTCAGCTAAGAAACTGAACTCACAGAGGGGCACATGTAGCCAAAGAAGGTTTTAATAAACACTACCCACCTTTAAATGTACTATTAATTTTTGAAAAGATTACAAAAATATTGAAATAACTTTTCAAAAAGTAGAATTCAGCGATTTCTAAACTGATGGGGACATTGAATCCATGTTGCCTTGTAATAAGAAGCCCAGTCTCATGTAGCTTGTCCTTTTGTCATCCAAACACAGCACATGGGAACTCACATAATCTTGCATGAAATTCAGGATAAAGCTAGTGAAATCTGTAGAGCATGTTTTTACTGAAGTTCATATTTTCCATGTGAAGTCCACACTGATTCTATTCAGAGTCAAAATCCTTGCAGGAATAAATGAGCTGAGAAAACATACTTAGCCTTCTGGGTCCAGGACCAATAATTTATTAAAGGTAGATGTAGTTTGTTCACAGAGGTCACAATTAATTCTGTATAACTGTTAAAATTAATGAATATATGATACTTAAGTACAAATAATCACAAAATGAAGAGCATGGATTTGAAAACTGTGGGCTTCAGATAAGAACATGCCAGTGCCACTCTTGTCTTTCAAAGTAGTTGTAAGTAACTCCAATGTTTCTTTGATGCTTCTATGTACAAAATAAAACCCAAATTCATTAAGAGCTTTTCAAAATCTGTTTACTGTTTTAGAAGTATGAAGAAGGCATGTTGGCCTCCTAAAGTTTTATTTTTTTCCCCTCTAAGTGATTTCACAATCCCACTAAATAAACAAAATAGTTCTTGATTTATGAAGATAGAACCATACTGTTATGAAAAAAAACAGAGCAATCTTTTAATATTAACATTCTAAGACAAATGTTAGATCACACAAAAACGTCCATAAGAATTATAATTCACCAAGCTAACCCAAATTTGCTTAATTCAGTCTAAAGTACAATGGGAATGTATCTTCTTTCTTTCATCATAGGTAAAAAAATCACCATTTTACGTTTCTTAAAATTGGAAAACAAACATTTCAGTGCAAAACAGTAAAACATTCTTTAACTAAAGAATGAGGTAGAGAAGACACTCCAAAGAATATAGGTACAAAGTCTTTCTCTCCACCAGCAGATTCACTTTATTTCTCTGACGTGATTTTCACATAGATGTTTATGTGCAGAATTACCTTTAATGTATTTCTACCTCAAATGGATTTGCTTGATCAGCTTCTGACACAAAAGAGATTTTCAGGCTTTGTGTCTGGTGTCCAAAAAAACTTGCCTTGTTGTCACACGGTCCTTCAAACACTTCTGCTATTGTAGTAATAAGGCTTCTTAGATGTTTTCTTCCACTTCCAGAAACCTATGCTAAATCAGATATATATCCATTTCAGGGGAAGAAACAAAGTTTCTCTGATCTTTTTTAATCTTTTAAATTTTAAATGTTACTTCAATGTTGTATTGTCACTGCTTGGTATAAAGATCAGTAGAATTTAAAGTGTTGCCTTGCAAATATTGCAGAAATCATTTGAAAGGCTGGACCACTCCCTGTTCTCATTTTCTTCCACATAATTAACAGGAAACAAGGGTACAGCTACATTTACTCTACAGAACTGCATGCGACAAAATATTTTAAATTGGTAGCCAGTCGTACATTTCAAAGTATTTTGAAATCTAAACCCAGTTTTAGATTTAATTTTCTCTCCTCAGAAACCTACAGAGAAAATTATCTATTTATTCTGCTTGAGAAGGTAGGATGCTGCAAGGTATTCAAAGCTGGATCATTTCATAATCAGTACACACTTTTACTCTCTCTGGAACAAAACAGAACAAAACAAGACAAAACAAAACAAAATTTTTGCTTGAAATAATATTTAATTGCCTTGCAAGTGAAATGAGACATGAAGGAACAGACTAAGATATCATAAGATATCATAAAAACATTTTTCTGTAAGGTGACTAGTATATAACAGGTTTTGATACCTGAAAAAAAATGGTATTCTTAAGGAAAGATGGCACAAGATCTTTTAAAAAGTCATCAACTGACTATAGGAACAATAGATATGATATGTAATATTGCATCTTAACTGGAAGGGATAATTCAGTGTGTGATACTCAAAGTTATTTTCCCAGAGGTTGGATTTAAATCACTGTATATATTGTAACATGAATCTGGTCATTCTGGAGATACACTGTCCAGAACCTTAGGAAGCCAACATGCTTTCTTCATACTTTTAAAACAGTAAACAGATTTTACAAAGTTCATAATGAATTTGGGGTTTATTTTGTACACAGAAACATCAAAGAAATGTAACATTGGAGTCACTTTCTGTGTAGCTATGGCCTTGAGCATCTAATTTAGCTTTGAAGTTAGACAAGTTTGAACTAGATGATCTACTGTGCCTCTTTTCCCTTTTTGAACTATTTTTTTCCTTATGAATATAAGTAGCAGAGGATATAACCAGGATTGGAAGACAACTTTCAAATTTACAACATCTGAAGCCATTCTAACCTTAAAATGACATTTGTATTGCATAGGTGACTTAATAGAGTAAGATAACTTTTTTACTTTTGTGGGGGTTTTTAAGCACAAAATGCTTAGCATTATTATTTTACATATATATGGGGATAGGTTTAGGGGTGATTATGGCAGCGTCAGGTTGATGCTGGATTAGATGACCTTAAAGACCTCTTAAAACCTTGAGGATTTTGTGATTCTTTGACATTTAAATGCAAATTAGAGTTTTTAAAATAGATAAAAGAATCCTAACTGCCATAGGCTCTAACGGTTTCAGTAATTTTTCTACAGGAAATAGTGTTTTTACTGAAAGGAATTTTTGTAAGCATGCAGAGAGAACATACCCAAAGACCCAAGTGAAATTATGTATGTAACTGAGATTTTCATTGTCCTTACACCTTGTGTTATAGCTAAAGACAAGCCCAAAGTCAATTTATTAATATGAATATTTAATTGAAATGAGAGCTTAATGCAAAATTTTTAGTCTTCTGAAATTACAGTTATTCCAGAGTTTGGAGAGGGCATATATGTTTGCTATTTTTTAAATACATAGGAATTGTTTTCACCTATCTCAGGATTACACATACAAACAAACATATTTACAGCTGTAGAAAACTCACTGTCAAGTATAGTTTGTTCAGTTGTATCACATACATTCTATTGCTATTCCCAGCATACAACATATTATTCCCTCTTAACACAGGATGACAAGACCTACCTTCTCGCAAGACATTAGTATTTCTGATGCTGAGTACATCAAAGTAGTCATGACTTTAAGCAAAGCTATGAAACCTCATTTATGTGCATGAAATATCAAATATGTTACCTCCTTTAGACTTTGTACATTTTAAAACTTTAGACTTCGCACATTTTAAACCACTTCTTGCTTTTCTTGATTAGCATTAATCAGAAAGGAGCATTACCTCGTGTGTGATTAGCTCCTTAATTCAGAAACATAAACTAAGTTGGCATATTCACCCTCTGGAATGCCTTTCAAAGGCATTCACATCTGTTAACTATTTAGGATATTTCAGAATTATTTTGGATATAATTTCACTGGATCCTTGAAATTTTTTATTACATTTCTTTACTTGAGCTATGTAGACTAGATTATAAATTCCTGAAATGTCTTAAAAGACCTCCTCTTGTTCCATTTGGCATACAGCTGTTGAAGAGAGATTAGCTCTCTAACCTTATTTCCTTAAAGTTTGGCAGTGGGTTTGTTCCTTCATTATGTTCAGAGTGTTTGTAATCATGATCCCAGATTAATGAGGAATAACTAGTGCCACGTTGCAGATCATCAATAACTAGGGCCAGAGTGTGGAATCCTTCCTATTCTAAAAATGCAAGCTTTCTAATATCAGGGAAAAATTTCAGCTATACTTTCTGAGACAGACTTGCTCAACACGGTATCAGTGTCTGTAAACAAATACATAGTTCTAAATAACTACAAGCAAACTTTAACTGAAGAAGTAAACTTCTTGAGACTCAAAATTGTGGTATTTAGTATGTTTTGCAAGCATTGTGTTCTGAACTACACATTCTCATACTATGTCCTTCAATTTTACTCAAAAGGAGTAAAAACTTCCCTTCTAAATATGTATTTAAACCAGTGAATAAAAATTGAACAGGTGGCAAAATCCTTTGTGCAATATCAGCATAGATGAATAACACATCAGAATGCTTGGTTGTTAATGGCCACCAGATGTCCAGCCCAAAGAAAAAGAGACAAAAAATTATCAGCTCTGTGGTACTGCAGTTCTGTAAAAATCTTACTGCTGTAGCTAATAATACTAGCATCAATCTTAAACAAAAAAAAACAAAACAAATGAAGAACAAAAGTAGAAAATAATTTCTAACATGATCATAACAGTTGTTCAGTCTCACAGATTTCTGAATTAGAAGTAAACAGTTTTCCAAAGCTGTAAGAAATAAGTGAATGTATATATTTATATATATATGTATATGTGTATATATATATATGTATATATACACAGATATATGTTACACTTGTAATCAAAAGCAAATAACTTGAAGTCAGTTTGTTGAGTGAGGAAGCACTGAAAGGTATAGAATTCAATTTTATTTACTAGTCTTTCTAAACACCTGAGTCATGCATGCAATATTAAATAAATATATAAATAAAAACTATTGAAAATGTGATTTTTAAAGTATATCAGAGAAATATTCTAACACAACTGTGGATATTTATATAGAGCATCCCGATTTCATTATAATAGTCCAAGAAGTTGTGTGTATAGGACACACTGAAATGCTATGACACAGGACATCATTCAGATGAAAGCTTTTCCTTTTTATTTTCCCTCACAGATATAGAAAAAAATAAAATTAAAGTTCACGTTTAATATATTCATTTATTTCTAAATGCCTATTTATCTAGCTATTGATAACTTAAATGGTCTGTGAAAACAGTTACCCTGAGAAATTCACTTCACCTACTGTTCTCTATTCCTCCTTTACTCAAGTAAAGTTTTGAAAACCTCTAGAGTAATACCAAAATCCTGTGTCTTACTCTACTTGCTGTAAAACAGTAGTATCTACGCTTGCATACAAAGTAGATAGAGGCACTTGAATAGCACTCACTGAGGAGCTCTTCTACTTCGAGCAATTATATGTGTTTGTAACCACTGATGTGAAGCTGAACAGAGTCAGCTGCGTGGATTCTGTGTGTTTTTCCCAAAAGACAGAATGGGAGAATAGTGTCACTTGGCTCTCTGTAGCAGTCTGCTAGCCTTTTCTAAAATACACTATGAAATAATCTTAATGTCATTGGACACTTTCTCTGACCCCAAATTTAGTTAGAGCATCTTTATCAACAGATAATTCCAAATTAATTCTTTTTTTATTATTATTTTTTTAAATTTTGGATTTGCTCAGGAATTCAGAATCAAAAAGGAATAAAAAGATTTAAGATTACATGGTTTCTAAATGAGTTCTCTTTCTTCACTCTTCTCTCTTTCTGCAGGAAAACACAAATTGTTTGGAACTTTCATTTTGCTTCAGAATCTCCCAAAGTTTAACTACAGGAGTCCATGATCTTTACAGGAGGAGAATAACTCAAAAGATACAGAATTTTAAATACAGTTTATTCCATTAATAAATTCTGAAACATTACCACAGTTGCCAGCTACAGGGGAGAAATCCACTTTTAAATTACTTTAATCACTTTTTCACAAGAAGCAGCAGAATACAGTTTTCTTCCAAACAATATTTCAGTTCTCAAGTATCTATCAAAGTACTTTTATTTAAGTCCTTCATACTGATATAGTAAAGTTACAAGTCTCCCATGAGTTCAAGAGTATTTATTCCACACTCATTTTTATTATGTTCATACCACAATATTCACCTAATATACACAAGTAATGCAAAAGTGAATTGTAGTTTTAGGCTTTCTAAAAGCCATCTTCTCCTGAATTAGAATGACATGTATAGAAGTGATTTTTGAAAAAGGTACTGCTAGAAAACTGATTGGCTATAAGTTATGATTCTAACTGTAAAAGGCTTGTTTAATATAAATCCAAATAAATATAGAAAGAAAACTACGAAAAAAAGAGATAAAATGCAGACCTTGTTTTCACAGCAATGTCACTGAAGCTGTGGTAATAAAGATGTTTTAAACACTGCTATGCTCAGAATTCTCTGCTGTATGCAAGTTTACTCAAACTCTGTTCTTGAAAGTAAATGCTACATCTTTTGTAGTGGGGAAGTGCTGAAGTACCAAAATGTTGCTGTGGTAAAAAAATTTCTGTCCTTAAGAAAAACATAATTACATTAAATGTGAATAGAGTAGTTAAATAGCTAGATGAGCAATGAAGATAAATCAGGTTAAAACAAGCACAAAAAACTCTACCTTCCCTGAGACACTTAGCTGAAACCAAGGAATTTAGCATTCCATGTTTTGGTCTATTCTTTACTGTCTCTTCTGCCTGATCTCAGTGAAAAGAAAGACCTTTCTTTGAAGAGATAATTTAAAAAATACCCAGTGGGAGTAAACAGACTGTCTAGAATGGAAAAATCGCAATGACCGCAACGATATCTCATCTTCAGAAGTAAGATAAAGTATCAACAAAAGTGAGAAAGAAGAAAGAGGTGACACACAACGGTAGCAGCATTTTTGTCTTCTCTGATCCAAGCCCAATCATGCAAGTGTGGAGGCACAAACTGACGGAAAATAGGCTTTCTAGAATTTAAAATAAATAAATAAATAAATAAAAAATCTATTGTGGTCAAACTATATCCAGCTTTACTGAAAAAGGCATTAATTACACACAATAAAGCCATTTTTGCTCTTGCCTTTGGAGATTCACTTGAAGGACAATCTGGACACAGCTAAAGGTACATGACCAACTGCCTAAATTAAAACAAGTCTGAAAAAGAATTGACTTATCACTCTTCTGTCTCTGTCCTTTCATATCTAATTAAAAATCTTTCACATAAGTAACTTTTCTTTGTGAAGACAGTTTGACATTACAAGGATTTAATTTTTTTATTTCAAAGGACTTCACATGATGACTTGTAATGTAAATGCTAGTTTTATCCATAAACTACTGATATATCTCACTATTTGCCTTCCACTGAACTTTCAGGATTTATACTTCATCTTTTGTTATACAAACAACTGTTTTTGAAATGGGGTAGGAGCTGCTTTAATCTGTGACATTTTCATTAACTGTAAACTAGTTTTAAGGGACTTCAAGGGTCCAGTTCCTCAGCTGCTTAATGCCAGAAAGATTTCAATGGAAATATGCAAATTTTAAAGATCTGTGGCTGTGCCTATATGTATAATAGAATTTATTTTTAACAACAGTCTGTCTGCTTCTAAAATAGAGTTAGTTATTATACAAATGTTTTAAAAATAGTTAAAATGAATATGATTTAAACTCCAAAGATATAATAAATTAGAAAATATTTATCTCAACATTTATGTAGGCTTTTATATTCCAAACTTGAATAGCATTAGTTTATTCTTAAGTGTGTTTAAGGATTATGTTAAATATTAGAACAAACTTCATTGTAAATTAAGTTTATGTAAAAATGCTATAAGCAGTAATACATACAGAAGTATTTCTTCTAAGTAAAAAAATATTAAAGTCAAAAAAGTACACTTTGTATGGCTTTATTTTTATTTTCCTTTTCAGAATTTTTGCTGTATATGTTTTCTTACCGTTTTCAAAAATTCTGTAAAGGAGTGGGTAACTCAGTAATTAGCATAAATTACTGATTTCTACTTTACAATAAAGTTGCTATATTTTTTCATAAGATATCCTACTATTGAAAAAAAAAAAGAGGTTTTCCTGAGGACTGTTATCATTTTTGCATAAGACTAAAAAAATTGCAACCAAAGTTTATTTTAATAATAATTTCTATTTTAATTGTATAATAAAACAGCAGTGTAAGAAAATACACAGAATAGAGTGAATTTCTTCTAGAAGGATTTAAAGGATAGATTTACCAGGATTACAGAATATCCTGAGCTGCAAAGGATCCACAAGATTAAGCATGTCCAAATTCAAACTCCACAAATGGCAACCTAAAAGTTAAATTGTGTGTCTAAGAGTGTTTTCTAATTGCTTCTTGAACCCTGACAGGCTTGGGGTCATAAACACTCCCCTGGGGAGTGTGTTCCAGTGCCTGACCATAAAAGTAAAGGCCTTTTATCTAGTATCTGATCCAAACTTCCAACTGCAACTTTAAGTCATTCCTTCATGTCCAGAGATCAGATACCAGAGAGAAGAGATCAGCAACCCCACCTCTCTTCCCCATCATGAGGAAGTTGTTGACAACATGGTCACCCCTCAGTCTCCTCTAAACTGAGGATATGCAGTATCCTCACATATCCATCCCAAGTCATGTCCTCCACCCCTTTCACCATCTTTGTTGCCCACCTTGGGTCACCACACTATATTTTTATATCCTGCTTATATTGTGGAGCCCAAAACTGTCCAGTGTAGTACAGTTGAGGGCCCTCCAGTGCTGAGGTATAGCAGGACAACCACATCTTTTGACTGGTTATCTATACTGTGCACTGTAAGGCACCCCAGGACACAGTTGGCTCTTTTGGCTGCTAGGAAACACTGATGGTTAATGTTGCACTTCCCATCAACCAGAACGCCCACATCACTTTTTTCGGGGCTGCATGCCAGCCTCTTGTCCCCCGGTCTACACTTATATCTAGGCATCCAGAATTACACCATCCCAGATGCAAAATCCAGCATTTGTCCTTGTTTCATGTGGTTAACTGTGAGGAAAAAGCTAATGTTGTAATTAAGGAACAACCTGAAAGAAAAGTATTTTTGACTACAGGTCATTCAAAACTATTATTAGAAAGCAATTAAAAGCAAATCCTTTGAGTTATTTTAAGCACATATTAATGGGAATATATTTCTCCACTGAAATCAAAATCGAGGACTACACTATTTTGTCAGCCAGACGACTTTCGCTCCCAGTGGCAAAATTAGTAGCAGACAAAAAGTAAGTAATAATACAGGATAGATGGCTGCTTAAAATGGGAAGCTTCCAGAGAAGTCCTGAGTCATTTCCCATATAGTGCAATGAGCATTGTACTCTGCACCAAGCCCTCATTACTCCTGTGGATATGTTAGGAACTTGGGGCATGTTCTGGCTGCATTTAAGCATTCTATTTCCTGGCAACAAGACAAAACAAAAAACCCAAAACAAAACAAATCCCACAACAACAACAACAACTAAACAAACATAAGGAGTTGAAAAATTCCTTGTGTTCTTGGCTAATGCTCTTACTTTCACAGTTCTTTTCAGCATCTATGCCTGTAAATGTGGTAGGGTCTCTGTTCAGTAGTATTTGTTTAATATCTAAAGGCAATAGGGTCTCATTGCAAAAATAATAACAGAAGAAGGAATTAAGTTTTCATGGGGTATTAAAAGGGTTTTTGGGTTAACACCTTGCTACAAAATCCAAGTCAGTGAAGTATCAAATGGTAATACTCTGTCTGCTGCAAACTGCAATGGCCCTTGGTCCCACAGATGTGGCTTCTGTCACCATTGAGATCCAAGAAGAGGTAGGCCAGACACAGGTGAAGGTAGCAAGTTCCTGCTCACATGTACTTTAGGAAAAGCTCTTTCTAACAATTTATTGCTTAATAAACTGAAATAGAAATGTAAAGCATAATACAAGGGTTTGGAATATATGTCAAATATGACAGAAAGACCTCAACAGAACATTGTTTTCATTTCTTGTTATTGTTTCCTTCATGTTAAAGACAAAAAAGTATTTTACAACTGTAAGATGAAATCCGCAATTGTTCATATGTTTCCTATGACGAGTGTAACTATTAGGGCTATCTGTAGTTTTAGGAAAAAAATAAGAATGTCAGAATATATTTAACAAGCATTAGAACCAGATTTAAACAAACAAACAAACAAACAAAAAAACCACACAAAAAAAAAAAAACTAAAGAAACTGAAGTGTCTCCCATTTCTTCCCTCTTTTTAGGAAGAATGTGAGAGGACTTCATGAACCCCTTTAGGATTCTTGAACAGTTAGTCGTTGCCTAAAATGCCTTTTAGCAGAAGAGATGGGATTATACCTTTATTTTTAAAGAGGTATTATCATCCTCTGGTGACATTCTCCACCTATATTATCATCCTCTGTTGATTATTGTAGATACTTGTTTATAGCTGATTTTGCACTGCTCTTCTGTTCAAATTTTGCTGTACTAAAAAAAAAAAAAATTGTAGAAGAATAATTATTGAATCAGAGTAAAGGAACACAAGGGTTCTCAATCTCCTGTTACTGTCTAGGCTGATTATGCGCAGGTCTAAGTGGATTCCCACAGAGTACATTCATATTAGCATGTGCTATTTTATCAGGGTTATGGCTGCGAAGTGAAATCCTCCACTGTCTCCCTTAACATGTAGTTCACATCTTGGTGCCATCCTTGGCACGTGAACCAGGTTACTTTTGCCTCACTCTAAAGATCTACTCCTGTTCTGCTGTGCTGTTTGCTAATGAAGACATAGCCAAATGCAACTCAAAAGCCAGATTAAATATTTATTTGGAGAACAGGTTTAATTCCAGCCTTTTAGGAAGGAAATCCCCTTGGAGACGGAAGCTGTGTGTTTGAACTTCTCAAGGTGAGGCAGTGCTTAATCTGAATTCCTTTACAGCCTTACGCACTCACACTTTCCTTATGAAAGGAAAGCAGCACTTCTTCAAAGGAAAGCAGTGGGGAATATTGTGTTTCAGCAAAATTTAATTCTGCTGGTTTGCCCTGGTACCAAACTCCTCCCTGTACAACAGACACAGCAGAGCCAGAGCTCTGCCATCATACTAGGCCACATCAAAGGTCCTCACAGCCCAACGTCCTGTCCCCAGCAGAAACACATAAGAAATGCCTTGGGAAGAGTACGATTATAGAATACTAGTTCTTTACTCACTTGAAGCTATTTTGTTCCTTTGGTCATTATTGCTGCCCTTCCCTGACCATTTTGAAGGTGTAATATTTTTGAAGAGATATTAAAAACCAAGAATGGAAGAGCATATAACAGATGTTAGTGCCTCATGATTTTAAATAAAGACATAAGGGTATTTTTATCTTGATTCTTTTCCAAGTAATTTTTAATATCCTATCTGCTTCCAACTCTTAATAGGAATGGAATTCATATAAGTTTTTGAAAAACTATTTGTTATAACTCCAAGATCTCATTCCTGAATCCCTGTTTAAGCAGCAGGTAAACTTAGATTTTGGGGTGGGAGTTCTCATTACATCATTTCACTACATTGACTTTCTTCTGCCAATTTCTCCCCAGATGGCTTTCACTGTTTCTCACAGGCTTTTTTCACTTTGAATACTTTACATTGGTAGGATACCTTTTCACCTTATTTACCATATTATTTCCCAAATAATTTAATATTCTGAAAAGCATAGTCTCAGAACAAATCCCTTTTGGAAAACATGAACGCTTCTTCTTATGCTTATTCTACAGGGTTTTTATGCTATTACTTACCCATGTAATGACTTTTGCTTTTATTCCAAGAAGTTCAGGTTCTTGGCTGTTAGTGGCTCCCTGTGAGACAACATTTAATTGTTTTACCTTCTTTCTTAAGATTAATCCAGTCTTTAGGTTTTTGCACAGAAAGAGAATTTTGGGCATTGAAAATACTTTCAGGGCTGGCTGTAGACATAGCTGAAGTAGGGAACTGTGTTTGTCACATGATCTAACTTATTTTTACTGAGGGTAAAACCCTGGAAGTACAGCAGGTGGCTGCTTCCATTACAGACTGCTGAGGGAGTGAGATGCTGTATTGAGCTAGGAGCAAGTGGAGTTGTCTCTCAGAGGCAGTGTCCTTCATGCCAGGGATATAAATGAAAGCCTGATGCTTCTCTGAGCTTCCTCCTGACTCATCTCTCAGAGGTCACACTAATAGCTGGACCAGATGATCATTGTAGCTTCCTTCCAACTGAAATTATTCTAGTCTAGTCTAGTCTAGTCTGGTCTAGTCTATTCTCCCTTACTCACTGCACTCATTTTGTCAATGTAGCAAAGCAATCAGGCCTAATTCTTAAGTAGAGAAATTTAATTTACCTTGCCCTTCCTATGAATTTCAAGAGACTTCTAAGTCCATAGGAAAAAAAAAAAAAAAAAGGAGAAAAGAGGAAGAAAAAAAAAGAAAAATTGACTTATCTGTCTAGACATCCCATGTCAACCTTTTGCTGAAGACTAAAAGTTTCTCTCAGTTTATCCAGACAGCTCAATATTATCACAACAAAATTCATTTCCTACCTATGCTTCTGAAATTTTGTTTCCCATGAAAAGAAATCCTTTTCAGTAAGAGTATACCTCTGAAAATAAAAGACTCAAAAATCCACACCAGAATCCTTGGAGAATTCAGTTTGGTTCAAATATCAAACAAAAAACATTATTTTAACCAAAAACGATTTTTCAATCCTTCATGAAGATAGGGTTTGTTTTATTTCAGAGAAAAATACTGAGTTTTGACATTTATCTTCTACAGCATCCAGGCTCATCAGTAGTACGGTCCATTAGTATCTAACTTGCCTGTCAGTCTGTATCATAATCATCAACAGCATCTGCTACCAAACTGCAGAGAGAGAGCTACAGATTTAATGAACAGGTGTTTATTCAATACTGAATTTATTTTAAAGGTGTTTTGTTATCAATTGGTATGCTTCCAGCAACACCAAGATGCTTCAGGAATAAAAATATCAGGCACTTAATGAGAATTCTGTATATAATAGGTGAAAAGACTATGAAATAGGTCAAATTCATTCCTTGGCAACACTGGTTACAAAGTTTTCCTAGCAAATACACAAAACCAAGTCATCAAAAGCTATATCTGCTAATAGCAGTAACCCTTTGTTACACACTGTCTCAACATAATTGATGTATAAGGAATGCCAAGGGAAAATCTAAAGTCTTTCAAGGGGTGTAGAAGAAATACTGAAAGCCAAAATTAGTATTATTATTAGCCTTTATGTAACACTCCTTATGACTGGCAGTAGAGAATATGCAAGACAATTAACTCAGCTGTATAATTGGATGAAATTTGCAGGTTAAATGACTCAAAATAAATAGAGAAAACTTACAAATTGAATACAAGACATTTTGAGGCAGGTAGTAGCTCCAGGCTTGTCAGAATCCCACATGCTCATAGCCTCATTTTTAAGCCAGAGTCCGCTTCATACCTCTCTTGACCTGGTCAAATAATAATCATAGAATCATAGAATCGACCAAGTTGGAAAAGACCTCTGAGATCTTCAAGTCCAACCCTTAATCCAACACCGCCATGGTTACTATACCATGGCACTAAGTGCTGCATTCAGTCTCATCTTAAAAACCTCCAGGAATGGTGAACCCACCACATCCGTGGGCAGGCCATTCAAATTTTTTCCTAATGTTCAACCTTAACCTCCCCGGCACAGCTTAAGACCGTGCCCTCCAGTCCTACTGCTGGTTGCCTGGGAGAAGAGACCAAGCCCCGCCTGGCTATAACCTCCTTTCAGGGAGTTGTAGAGAGTGATGAGGTCTCCCCTGAGCCTCCACTTCTCCAGACTAAACAACCCCAGCTCCCTCAGCCTCTCCTCACAGGACTTGTGCTCAAGTCCCTTCACCAGCCTCGTTGCTCTTCTCTGGACCTGCTCCAGCACCTCAATGTCCTTCCTGAACTGAGGGGTCCAGAACTGAACACAATAAAGACAAGATCTGAGGTTACTATAGCTGATAGAATCTCATGGAATTACTGAGCAATTTTTTTTGTTAAAATATGTACAAAAAGGTTTGTAGTTAAATATAAGTGTAATGAATATCAATTCCAAAAATTTCTGTTGTGTTCTGAGATTGTATTTGTAACAGAGCAGAAGTAAGGAGGAGAGCAAAGACAGAAATAATTTTAATGTGTCAATTTTTTTTTTTGCATCTTCTTTTTCTAACAGTATTTCATATTCAGCTTTTCTTTCCTTCACATTCATTTCCTTATATAAATTGGATGCCAGCCCAAAGGATAGACAGTAACTAGTCTTCTTGTTACAAGAATATTGTTAATTTATAATTCATTGACATGGGAAGATATGTGAAAAAAGGAAGAGGAAGAGAAAAGAGATAGAGAAAGAACAGAAACACAGAAAAGTGAATGGTGGGCTGTAATAAACCAGTCATTCTTCTCAAGCTAAGGGAAAAAATAGATGGTCATGAACTAATGATAGTTCTTGTAGCCCATTTATTGACATTTTGAAATAGGACATGGTGAGCATTAGCAGTCTAATTTAAAGCATTAATTGTAAATTTGGGTCTGAAGCAGAGGAGAGGGTGGAGGAGCAAGAGAGGCTCAGGACTGACTGGTGGTACTGACAGCTGATATGAGGACAGGGAACTACCCAAGCCACATCAGTGCAGCCAGCTCCGAAATGAAACTCCTGTCAGCTTCACTTCATCTCCACCACTGTCAGCACTGCACTCCCTTCGTTATTACAGTAGCCTCCTATCTCTCTCTTTTCTGATTGTTATCGGAGTTTATACCTCAGGGAATAATGCCACATTATTTTTCACTTTGTGGATAATCACCTGTCTCTTTAAATCAACATCAGATGTCAGCTCAGGACCTTCATAACAAAAAAACTCTTACTGACTTGGTGGAAAGTAAGACCTATATCCCAGCGCTTAATCAGTCATTTTTTTTAGCAGTTGCTTTATAAGACCAGTCTCACAGAAGACTCCCCTTTTGCATCTGATTTTATTGCCCTGACACCATTGTTTTGTGTGTAGAAGCATGGTTCTTTGGCTTAATTTGCTAACACACGGTGCAACGGGGCTCCTACAGTTGTTGTTGATTTGCAAAACAATTACAATGACAGCAGGGCCATATTTCTGTGGAGTTTTCTTTCCCCCATTGATGTACGGGCAATTCTGGTAGTGATAATTCCAACATCTTATTGTTGAACATGTCTAATTAGGAAAAAAAAAAAAGGAAGCAAACCCCAAACAAGCAAAAAAAAAAAAAAAAAAAAAAAAAAAAAAAAAAAAAAAAAAAAAAAAAAAAAAAAAAAAAAAAAAAAAAAAAAACAAAACCCAAAAAAAAAAAAAAAAAAAAAAACCACAAACAAAAGCAGAGGAAAATCACAGCATTCAATTAAAAAAAAAAAAAAAGTACTTACATGTGTCTTATTCCTTCTAAGAATAAGGGAAGTTCAGGAAGTTGAAATCTGACCATTGAGGAAATAGAAAATGAAACTCTGCAGATGCAGCTGGGTAATTAGTGAACAGACAGGAACTGGGTTATGCTAGTTGGAGACTGTTATGGTTTAAGCCAAAACCAGCACAGAGAACATTAGGCTTTATGCACTGGGCCTGCCTGAGGCAACTTAATGAGTCCCAGGAACTGGCCACAGCAAGAGAAGTTCATCCAAGAAGACACGTATTCAAGCCAAGTAACTAATCAAGGTCAAAATGTTTATTTTCTCCTGGCAGACAATGGAACCTCCTCTGAATCTGTATTGCATGTCCTTTTTCCATCAGATGTTAATGGTTGACAGGTATTTTACATATTAAGACCCTTCTAGTCAACACCGAGATAAGTAAAAAAAGGTGTAAGAATGTGATTTCTGCCTTTTTTTCTTTAGAAATCACAGAGGAAAAGAAAGAGGAGGGAATAAGGAGAAAGACAAATTAATAAGAGCAGGTTCAGCAATCACTGGATCCCTTCTGAATGGCTCATGATGAGCTGTACCTCTCCTGTTTTCAGCTAAGAACTATTTGAGGTGTCTGAGAAGATGAAAGGATTGATAATGAAGGCAATTTAAAAGAAAAAAAAAGAGTAGCATCATTTCTACAGATATGAAAATGAGGAATTGATGGTAGAGCTGCAAAAGGAGGGAACAGAAGGGTTATAGCTGGTACAGGTCAAGGGGTAGAAATCTGCAAACAGAGAAGAGGACTGTAGACAAAAAACATAGAAAGTAATAGGAAAATGGGAGGGTCATGGTACAACATTCCTTTGATGTAGAGGAAAACATCTGTTGAGTTAATCAGAGCAGTTGTTGGCCACAGACACTCTGTTCTGTCAGGTGCCAGGCTGGTTCCACAGGGCCTGCGGTGAGAGTCAAAAGTGCAACAGGTATAGAAAGCACACTAGATTCTGCTTCATGACTAAGGGACCAATAAAATTAGGTAGAGACTCAGCTTTTTGTATGAAGAAACTATTGGCAACTTTTGTGACCTTCTTTTTTTGTGTCCTATCTTCTCTTTGTTTCCTTTGTTGGTTTGGGTTTTTTTTTAGGAGATTGGTGTCGAGGCCAAAACAGTATCAACTCAGGGAATTTTACTTAAATTACTATACTAATAGTTAGGACAAAGTTTTGATGAATGATTTGAGTATTAAGAAAAAAATAAAACAACCTATGCAGTTAAACAAACACTTAAGGAAACAACCCTTGTCCACCTTCCACCAGCCAGCTTCAGTCCAACATTTTTTCTCCCCTTTCGTTGTTCTTATCTCCCCTTGCTTTTGCTAATGGTACTCTCAGTCCCTCTCAATCCCTTTTGCGAGGCAAGACCCAGAAACGGGAAATTTGAACTGGGTATGACATGGTTTGTTTCTGCCACTCTTTGCATCATTTTCCTTCACTGCTCATGCACAGAATAACAAGGGTATGCAGTCACAGACAGACCTTTTCTAGCATTAAGGCACGTTCCCATATTACTCTACTGATCTCCAACAAAAGCCTATATTCATGAGGAGTTAAGTGATTAACTGACCCTCCCCCAAACCAGTCGTCATTACAAAAAACCCCTACTTTTCATAGTCAAATTTGAAATCAAGAAGCCATTTATATTCCTATACAGTTAATTACGAGACTAAAATTGTTATCTATGAAAAGACTCATTCATTCCAATAATAAGGATTAAATTGCATATCTTACTGTAAAGCAGTAAATACATATTGTTGCAGTCCATAACATACCTCTGTTCTATGTTTAACCTGCCAGTTAACCGCAGTAATATGATTGATTTTGACACCCACCTTTCCTCTACAACTAAAATTAATCCTTCTATTCTATATTCATTAGTGGATAACCTAGTATGCTTCCCTCTTTGCCTATTTGTGTCTACCTTGACAGTAGAGAATTTCTTGTAACATCTTTTAAATGTAAAACCATACTTTTGGTCTTATAGGTCAGTTTTGGAGGTGTTGCTTTGGGGGTCTAAGACACCATCATTAAACTCCCTTTGGCACAAACAGCCTCAAAATAGTTTAAACTTCTCACCTCAACATTTATTTTGCAGAGATCTTAGGACTAAAATAATGAGAAACCAGAGGTTTTTCAAAGATATACTGCAAAAACATATACCTGCAAAAGTGTATTCTCTGAGAAGACATAAGGAGATATTTTTGAAAGCTTACAAAAGCATGAGAGCCTTTGAAGGAACAAAATGTTGCTGAAGCAGGTGACACACTGCCTTTAAACCAACCTCAATCACAAGACAGCTAATGCAAGTAGAGGTTCAGTTGCTGTGCTCTCAAAATTTCATATAAAATTTTGCATTTCATTGAATTAGTTCAACTTCTCTCACTTTATTTTCTGAATTTATTTCCATAGGTATTCATGTGCAATAATAGAGGACAGGGGTGAAAGGGTAGAGCATGCACTGCAAAAGTAATTTCTAAAGGAAACATTTTTAAATGCTGTGCAGTGCAGTTCAGTGTCATATATGCTTGTTTGCTTGTTCAGGAAAATAAAAGACGTCTCAATAATAATACAAAGGTAGAAAAACAAACAGAAAAACAAGTAACAAGCCTACTCTCTGCTATCATGAGGCCTTTCTAGGGCTTGGAAAAAACAGATTTCTTTGCAAAAAATGTTGATGAGCTTCCTCGGAAACAGACACCTGAGCCGAGAGGGAAGGGATTATGCATAAACCAGAGCAAAGGAGGCGAAGAAGAAGGATTAGCAGAACTGAGCATAGCTGAAGAAATTTACCCCTCACTGAATTTAGTTTGAGCTACTTACGAGAAAAAAACTATTGTACTAACATTTAAGCCTTAAAGGGACAAGATGTGCTTTTAAGTTAAAGTACAGTATAGATGCATTTAAACACTTGTTTGGCAATCAATTGCTGTTTACCCAATTTTTTCACATTATACACTGAATGTAAAAGAACTAAATGAAGTACATATGCCATCAGGAGGGCAGCCAGGCATTCTCTGGATATAACCAACATGAAACATAACCTTGGCTATAGGAACATATTAGTATTGTCTTTTGGTACATAGCTTCTACTATTAGTAGTCTTTTCAGTACCAGAGTTATTATTCCTTGATGTCCTGTTTTGAAATGGTATATTTACCCACAGACAGAACATATAGTTAAAAAAAAATGCTTTAAAGGTTTATGATGTCCTGCTGACAAACAGTACAAGTCATCCTTATTTGCTAAATGACCAGGTTAGTTGTCTGAATGACCAAGTGGTGGAATTAGTTATAATTTTGTTTTAAAAGCTGACATGCTACCATTGCCCTTTAATTGTCTTAACACAAATAGCAAATATTATAATTATAAATTTCATAATAGCTGTCCTTCACCTTGGCTACCCTACACTGTAGATTCATTCCACAAATGTATACTCCATCTCCTGAGAGATATGCCAGTTAACATCACCTTGCTTGAATATCTGCAGCTACCAAGTAGTGAAATTCCTCACAGCCTCCACTGATTCCTTTATTCTTATCATTTGCTCCAGTCCTCCAATTCTCTGTTCCCAGTCACTTTGACTACCTTAAAATGAGTCCAAGTTCAACATATTCATATGTAACAACATATTTGTAGTAACATGACCCCTTCTGCATGAGTTAAAGCTTTTCATTTCTACTTGGAGCATGATTAACAAAGTTAAACACATACTTTTCAGTGTTAATAAGAAGGACAAAAAAAAAAAAAGATAAATCAGAAGAGTTTCTTTTGAATATATAGAGAGAATTTTATTTTTTAATTTTTTTTGGTGAGTATATACATTTTGTGACACATGTTTATTACCTAAAACCTGATGAACAAAATTGAAAGAAGGTAAAAACAATACACACACACACGTACACATACACATACATATATACATACACATACACAGACAGATCCACACCCAGTTTTAATAACAGCTGCCTCCTGTTCCCACCCATTGCCCCTGGGGTTTTTTTAATACACAACACTGACGGTCCATCTTAAATCATTATGAAGAAGACATAATAGAGCTTCTTTCTATTTGTCATATAAGTCTTGCAAAATGAAAATGGAAAGAGCATTTGAAAGGCTTTCAGAATCTGAAGTGCTGTTTTCAGAGAGCTTTTGAAAGTGCTTTCAGCAACAATCTAAACTCTGATTCCTCATCCTTTTGGCAGTAGGGAAATTCCTAACTCACTTCTCAGGCTTCAAGAGCACCTGCAAGCCAGGCTTTCACAAAGAGTGGTATATTTTTGAAATTTCAATCATTAAAGAAAAGGTACCACTACACAAAAGAATATTGTGTTCTATATCTTTCCACTGAGATGCTTTTGGTCCACTATGCCCAATTCTGACAAATTTTAAAGTTACTGTATTATGTTCAAAGAGTACTAGAGAACTTTTTAAATATATCATTTTTCAGCCCAGTTTTTAAGCAGAAGCACATTTAATGGTAGGAAGAATGGATGCAGTAACACTTGTGATAAACACTGAAATCTAGATTTTGAGTAACTAATGGCTCTGATTTAAGATTACCAACTTGACAATGAGGAAATTAATTTTCACATTTCTCACTTTAAAACAGTGCCCTAAAGTTGTATAAAGGTAGGTAGCCAACTATTTGTTGTTCCGAGTGTGCTTGCAAAAATAAGGCTCCAAAATTTTTTATGGTATTACACACCATATTACACTTCAGCTCTACTTTTTCTGCTATAATATATCTTTATATTTCAAAAGGGTGCAATGCTGACTCTAATTAGTAATTCTGTAATTTTGCTTAGCATACTGTTTGTTGATTAACTTTTAAATTAGTCTAAAAGTGAAGCTATTTATGCATTTTATATGAGTTGACTTTTCTGAGGCTTTTCTTATTTAGCCCAACCAGAATATTTTAATTGTTTCTTAAACTTTGATTTTCTGTTTTGTTCTATAAATGACATAAAAAATATAACAAATTTTCTTTATTTCTATTCTATACACACCTGCATGTATTTTATCTTAACACAGTTCTTTAACGAATAGCAGTATTTTAAATATACCTTTCATAGGAACTTACTATAAAAAGACAGAAATTACATAATTCTCCTTCTCAATTGAATTACAAATAATGTATGTAAAATACTTTTATTTTCTATTGGTATTTTATTTTTCCAAAGGCTTGTACCTACCTACTTTGCATGTGGTGCCTTTTGATGAAGCTTGATTGCTGATAATATCATAAGAGTTAAATCAAGCACACATACATTCACAAAACTCAGTAACTGTCAAAGTTTTCCCTCATTACAAAGGACCATCCAGATGCCAAAGCAACGGAACATAGTCTGCTAGAGGCAGCATCTGGCACTTTGGCAAACTAGGCTGGCAGATGGTTTTACATTTGCTTTTCCTGCTAGTCCTTTTGCTGGCATATCCTCTTTTTTTTTTTTTTTTTTTTTTTTTTTTTTTTTTTTTTTTTTTTTTTTTTTGAGAACTTTATTCTAGAAAAATTGCCACTGTTTTGGTAACTGTTCTGTTCTATACCAATTTTTCATTCCTTTTAAATAAAAACTAAAAATAAAAGAAAAAATGAATAAAAAAAAGATTTCTGCATCTGTATTGTAATTACAGTGAACTCACCCATTTAGTATGCATTTACTCTTGTGTAGACATTGAATTCTGAATTCAGACATCATGTTGATTTTTTAAACAGAAGAGATATGTGTGTCTTGTTACGATTCACATTCTACCTCACAACGAGTATATAACTGAGAAGCATGAGGCAAGTTCAAAAACGGGGAAATTTTATAAATCTGTAATAAATAAAAAGATCTATTTTGATCTTGCTTTTTAAGAATGAGCTCATTTATAGATATGATGAAAAACTGCACACCAAAGAGCTTACTTTTGTCCATTATTTTAGAGTGAAAATATGACATACTTCATACTTCTGTTATAGATGTTCTTGAGTAAAAAGCTCAGGCCTTTTGCTATTCACTACCAAAAGCAAATAATATTGAATCTGGATTTCAAATCCAAAGCTTCATAATGAAGTTCTACCTCTTCTAAGGAAGAAACATCTAAGATAGACTCCAGTGAGGGTGCAAGCCTGTGTATAGTTTCCAGGTCTACCTAAATATCCAAAGTAAGTGGCTGAACACTGAGGTTTGCAAGCATCTTTAATGTTAGTCAGTAATTAACAGTGGTTTGCATACATAAAGGGATGTGGTATTTGTTGATCTACATTGGTTTATCAAAAGTAATTTCATAATGCCTAAATATGTAACTTTACTACTTAAATAGCAGTTATGTGCTATTCCATCTATGTCATTATATATATGTGTCTCTACTGCCACCTACTTGTGCTAGCACTAGAAAAGTTTCCTCTTCACCCTCAAAAAGCTGTAAAGAAAATTTCATGAATTACAGATGGTTTTCTAAACTTTCTATTTAAGTTTAAAAAAAAATCTTAACAAAACCTACAGAACCAATGAAGGCAGAAATAGAAAAATGCAAGAGGTCTTCTAAAAGTGAAAAAAGGCAACGCTTTTCTACTTCCTGCCAGGCAGAAAGGACCTGGTAATATGGTTGAATGAAGGTAAAATTTCCTGCCATGGCTTACCATAACTCTTCAGTCAAACACCCAGTCTTTCAACATACTTCTCAGTCTTTCAGCAAAATCATAGCAGTATACATAGAAAAGATAAGTTACTTTTACACAGAGTCACAGGACTGATGTACTTATGCAGATGAGTAAAAGGTGATCTCAAATAGCAATGCAAAACAAAACAAACGAACAAAGAAAATCTAACTCTGCAATGAATGATGAATCAGGTGAAAGGGTGGGCAATTCTTATTCTTTGTTGAAAACTTTAAAGTCTGAAAAGTTGTTAAAAGTCTCAAAGAACATAGTGAGCTATAATGGCAGGGGCAACACTAAGAATGAAGCAATGTGAGAAGATAAAGTAAAATTCAGGATACAATGTGGCACAAAATGGGAAAGACAAGTGAGGAAGCCCTCAAACCTGAGAGGAGGTATTGCCATGGTAATGGTATGACTTGGGTGCACTACAGGACTGATTCACTTTGACTCATAAAGTCATTGGCAAGAGTCTAAGCACTGGAGAAGTGCAGTCTGAGTTATATAGTAAGGTCTACAAATACAATGTGATCATTTGCCAAGGCTGGTGCCAGTACATTATGTTTGCTCGCTATATTTGTAGTACGGACTTTTGGTTACGTTCAGAATTTTAACTTTTTTTGTACACAGATGAGCTCTGGGTCCTGAAAAGTAGAATATGTGTGAGAGTTTTGCCATCACTGTCCAAACACGATATATTGAGGCTTCTGCTACTGCTTTTCTTGTAAATAGCTGCCAAAAAATGTACCATTTCAAAACACAGCAAGAACACAAGATACAGTAAATATTTTTTTTTCTGTACAACGCTTTTTTCCAGTGTCTTTTCATTTCAGTGGTGAACTAATTCAATGACCATATTAAAGAAGAAAAAAAACATGAGAAAGAAACCATAACAGGTCCCGAGAATTTGCAACTGGCTGCACACATTTCTATGTGTCTGTGAGGCCAGATGGTCTTTATGTCATTAGATGGGGGTTACATTTGAAATAATATTTCTGTATTACTTAATGTATTATAATAATGTGGTCTGTAATTTACTTCTCAGTGCACTTGCAATGCAGGTATGAAAGGCTGGGATCCTGGCAACTGCACCTGTATTTTTTTATGTGAGCTAAATTTACTGTGCAAATTTTGCCTGAGAAGATCCTGATGAGGAAGGGGAACCTCTTGGTCTCACATCTGATACATGTTGGCAGTGAATGCCAGTGACATAGACAGAGCTGTGAGCTTCCATGGTCACAAATTAAGGACTGGGGCACAAATGACCTCCACGAGCCAGGAGATTGCCATTGCTTGGCAAGGAACAGCACCCAGGCATTGTAAGAGGGCTCCTCTGAGGGCACACCAGCCAACATGGACCTGAAACAGAACCCTTTCCCTCAAAGCAGAAAACCACTGTCAGACAGGGCATGGCTAGTACCTCTACAGACCCATGTCTGTCAGATGTTAGGCAATCAGCAGCTGGGACGGCCTGGATTAAGAAAAATAAATGCCTTTTCAGGAGACATGTTCCCACACCTCCATGGATGTAATGGGTTGCATGGTAAAGTGTTGGCAGTGGAGGTGGGGAGGGCTACAGGGAAGGCTTCTGTGGGGAACTGACAGAAACCCCCATGACCAATGGAGCCAATGTCAGCCAGCTCTAAGATGGACCTTCCACTGGCCAAAGCTGATCAGCATCAGAGGTAATATCTCTGAGATAACACAGTTAAGAAAAAGGGAAAAAAATGCTTTGCAACAGTAATTTGGGCCAGAGAAGAGAAGAGTCAGAATATGCAAAAGAAACAGCCCTACAGACTCCTGGGTTGGTGAAGAAGGAGGGAGAGTAGGAAGTTCAGGTGCCAGAGATGAGATTCACCAACAGCCTGTGGTGCAGATAATGGTGAGACAGGCTGTGCCCTGCAGCCCATGGAGGTCCACAGAGGCATGGAAATTTACCTGAAACCTGGGGAGGACCCCAGGCCTGAGCAGTGGATTCCAGGACAAAACTGTGATGCCATGGTAAGCTCGCTGTTGAGAAGTCTCCTGGCAGGTAAAGAGAGGATTCCATGCCAGAGTAGGTTTGCTGCCAGGAATCATGACCCTGTGGGGGATCCACACTGTATCAGTCTGTTCCTGAAAGACTGCACCTCATGTAAGGCAACCACACCAGAGCAGTTCATAAAGTTAATTCTCCCCTGGGTATGACCCCATATTGAAGCAGTGGAAGAGTGTGAGGTGTCAGAGGACTCCCTTAGGAGGAAGGAGCGGCAGATACAACTGTAACAAACTGACCAAAATCCCCATTCCCTTTTCCCATGCACCATTCTGATGCTCCAGGGCTACAGCTGCAGCATCTCTGAGCGTGGTTTGCACATAGGCTGAAAACTCCCTGGGGGATTGGGGAAGAGGTTGCAGAGGCAGGGATTACAAAAGAAGAACATTAGAGATCAATTAAAGCCTACCTAATTGCAGGTTCTGGTTGCCTCCAGAGCCCTGACACTTTGGATAGTACCTTATATATTTACGAGAAAGTGTGGGGAGGGAGGTGGAAGTCACAAGATGTGTACAGCACAGTTAAGGTGGGATGAACTGATTGCTGTGAGAGCTTTGGTGACACAAGCAGGTCTGTGTACAGCCAGGTGTCAGATGACACCCTGTCTAGTCTGGAAGCTGTTAGGGTATGTTGAATTTTGAACAAAAAAACATTTTCTGGAATGGTCTTCTACTAACAAAACCATTTGGGAAACACACATGGTATAACAGGTAAATCAGAACAGTTAATTACACAGAGGTATAAGGTAAAATAGTTATCTTATTTTCTTCTTCCTGGGGAAAAACAAACAAACAAACAAAAACACAAACAAACAAACCCCTAAAATAAATAAACAAACAAAAACACCAAAGCATAACAACCATACACAACTTTGTCACCATGTTCCTTAGAAGCTCTCATTTGGGATATGTCCGTTCGTCAGGCGTATTACTGTAGTTTTTCTTTCTGCAGTCCTGGATGGCCAAATGTGGCCTCCTGCAAAAGTCAGACACCATACTTGTGATTCTCATTTATAGGTTACACTGTGTGGTAATCCCAGCCTTCAAAAGCTGCATCCAACATTACCTGAGGAAGCCTCATGGGGAAACCCTGACTCCAGCAGGCCACAGATGTGGTCATCTGTTATAACTGAATGTTAGAATTAATTTCTAAGGGAAAAAGTCAAGTAACCCAACCAACAGTATCCCACAAGTCATATGCAGTATGATATGCACCTTTTTTTTTTTCAAAAATTCAGAAATCAAATGTTGTATGAAGAGAATGTAAGATTTTTAGACCAGCTTAACAGGTCTCCACCTTTATTATACCACTCTTAAAGGAGCATAATTTTGAATGTTGTGTGTCTCTAAAAAAAAATCATTTGAGCATTTTGCAAGGTTTGAAAATCCAGTTAGCTTTGACTTTCAGTTATTCTCTTAGCTTCCTCACCCCAGTTAAGCTGTTGACTGAAGTACACAAAAAGACTGGATAGGAAAAGATTAAATATTAAAATTTTAATATTATGTATCAAATACAACAGTAGTTTAAACAATAGTATTATTCAGTATAAAATAAAAGTTCTTCCTTACTTTACTACATTGTATGGTCAAGAGACCAAAGTTCTATGTTGCAGGATCTATTAAGACTCCCACAAAACACAGTATCATAAAAACATATAGGTTAAATCAGTCATTTCAATTCCATTCATAGCTATATTCCACCAAAGCATCCCACTCACATCAAATGTGCAGAGATCTGGGAACAGTGGGGCTATCTTGCTTCGAAAAACTTAACTAAACATTGAGTAAACAGTTGAGCAGATGTTCTTTTTTATTCCACAGTATTTTACTGGTCTAAAGCTGCACAGGGCTAGAAATCAGTTGATTAATTCAGCTGTGAGTGCCTTCAGCAAGCAGAGGAATCTTAACAGATGCAGAATAACCCATCTGACCTCCTCATTACAAAGGATGCATGGGTAATACTGCAAGTGTATTGGGGAATGAAAGCACCAAATTCAGGCTTTCTCTAGCTGATGAAAAATCTTTTGCAGAAGCTGCCAGCTGGCATGAACTATAGGAATCAGAATCTAAAATGTCCCAAACAACAGTGCAGATCTGCCATCAGAACTAGAGAACCACAGTGGACTCCCTAAAGACCTGCTCAGGGGATTTCTTTCAGTCCTAATTAAATGTTTTCCAAATACAAACCCAAAACTTTCAGCATTTCAGAATCCTTTTATATTTTCCCCATATGCAACAGTGTGTTTGTACATTTATCAGGCATTTGGCCAATTGTGAAATTTTTGTGAATGGGATGGCAGCTCCAGCTAAAAAGACAAAAAACCTGCACTATTAACCCTGTAGGTTAGAAAGTATGTGGACATTATAGAGGAAACGGTGATGTCTTATCACCTAATCCACATTAATATAAGCCAATATGCAGCAAAACACTCCTGCCTAGTGTCAAGAGGAGTGTGTTCTCCTACCTTGTTGAACAGTTAGACATATGAAGATGTTACACGTGGTAGGCAAGCATCTGTCCTGATACCTTACCTACTGCTTGTCCCAGCTCAACCTCTCTTTTCCTTTCTGTGCACGTAGCAGCATTTGTCAGCATGCCAAGATAAAGTGCACAGAAGAAAAGGGCTGCAGAAACAAGTTTGATCTGTTCTTTCAACAGAGAAAAAAGAAATTTAAGGAGCAAAATTACAGGAGGGAAGTTTCCACAGTTAAAGCTTCCATAGTTAAAAGCTATATGTTTATATGCTGACATTTGGAGGGTTCTGTCGGTTACAGAACTCAGTAAGGCTTTTGATCTTGGCTAACAGACCTGGTTTATATTAAAATCAGATCTGCAGTTTCTTATTGTTGGGTAAGCTGAAAGATTAGGTCCTGTATATTTACTAGGTGAAGTTGTTTTCAGACTTAGCATATATTCTTAAAATGAAATCAATTTTTAGCACCACAAAAATGGACATGTACAGATTGCATGTACAATTGTTCACTGTGTGGTGTGTAAACCCCATTTCTCACGCACTGCAAGAGAGAAGCCAATTCCAGAGCTCCCAGCTGGGTCCCCACTCCCTCAGGTGACCTTGTTAGCAGCCTCCCTGCCGACTCAGGCCCACATCCTACACTCCTCAGCCACTTTCTCTCTGATAAATATCAGGTATCCTAATGAAACACCGATTGCCCATCAGCAGGGAATGTGAAGTATTGCTTGTCTTCATTTTATGTTTTAAACACATCGTTTGTTTTGTTGCTTTCATTCTGCTTCCCAGTCATTACCTGCTGTCATGTCATCCTGTCTCGTCTCTTCCCTGATGCTTTATGTTTCATTGCCTTTCTTTCACCCTCTCTCTGCGCTCTGCTAAGCACTTTTGCTGCAACCACCTAGAAGAGATGCTGTCCCTCCTTTTCTAGCTTAACAACCATTATGCCAAACCCTTCTCAGTTTCCCTGAGTGCACTGGGATTAATAAAAATTTGTTGTCTCCCTGTCTTTTTTTACTCTATCACTGATTCAGTGAAGAATTTTTTTTTTTTTTTTGCTGGAAGATAAGAACTACAGCAAATTACATAAATTTGGGGTATATCAAATCCACTTTACTCCATTAACTGCAAAATATATTTTCATATAATTTCACATCTGTGCAAAATGCTGTGTAAATGTGCCTTAAAATCCACATTGTTCTTCGGCTGAAATATCTAGAAAATCAGGGATGAACACGATAAACATAGAAACTGTTTTGAGAGGATAGGACGCAGATGTTGCATATATACATGGAGAAGGAAAAAATGAGGAAACAGCTTGTTTATCAATTTTTTTCTTTGCGGTATGCTTCCACCTTAACCTTCTCTTGGCATCACATTACACCCAGAGCAGGACATGCAGCAGGCTCAGTTTCGCTGCAATTGTAGCTGATCTCCTGTTTGATGACTCAACTCAGTTGCCAGTCTCAGTAGTATTTACATTCCAAAATAGAAGACTCTTCATGTATGTCATGTACATAAAAAGGAAATATTTATGGTGATGCTACACCCCGTACTTCCTGATGCTTATAAACTTGTCTGGGAAAGCCATATTAACTCCATCTGTGCCTTTCTGGTGGAGCAAGAAAGGGATCTTTTTTGGCATGAATAGTTTGTATTTTGGTAGGGAGTTCCCAGGGGCTTAGATATCCAATCCTGACCTTAATAGTTTCTTGACCTAATTTTACAGGTTTATGTGGTTAAAAAGTATGAGCCATATAGGGTTTTTTTAGCTTTGCAATAAAATGCAGCTAAAGTCAGGAATTAATCCTGACGACAATCATACAGGTTTGTGTGGCTCAGGAATTAGTGTGATTGGTAGGCCCTTAACTGGAAATGATCTTTTCTTAGTGGAGTATGAGTTCAATGCGCACCATCTGTAGTGTTTCCAGCTGGTGAATAAATAAGTTTGTAGCATTTCTCAATGACATGCTGACAGGATGAAGCATGAGGAATTGATAAGGAAAAATCATGCCTATTCAAGCAATCACAAACAATTGTTTCTGCAATCACAGTCACAGGAAGAACCTAGGAGGTAATAACGTCAAGATACATTTAATTCACCTCATATTTTACCATGACATGAAAGTGATAGTGAAACCAAGTACAGAAAAAAAACAGTCCCACTGACTACAGGCAGAGTCCTTAGGAAATGTACTGCATGGGAGTAAACACAATGCCCAGAAGTGCAAAATCACTGTGTAATACATAAGCATATGTTTATAGTATTTGGGGTGCATTTGCAGTAGAATTATGGTACAGAGATGTGTTCTTAAAGCTAATCTCTCAAATCTCAATTATGAGCTTTGCTTTATATTTCAAAGTCACCTTGTAACACATGAACATTTCTTTTGTATGCGCTGACCTCAAATCAGCTCCATCCATTTACACACACTCTCGAAGCACATATTCTTAGGATATTGGATTCTCTGTATAAACTTTTCTGCTTCACAAATTCACTTCTACTCACTTGCAATGCCAAGTACACATACTTTTTAGAGCCAAGTGGAAAGTAAGTGGGCACAAACAATAATCTATATATGCTGTACTTAGTGAAACTCCTTCAGTACCAGGGAGGTTAGTGTACTTCTTAGAAGGCAGCTCTTATTTCCTGATACTCCAGTGCAGGTCTACCTGGAATAGGAAGAATGCAAAGCATCAGTTGCTTCATTTTTTTTTTTTATTCAGAATTGCATAAGCATGTTTCAGTAAAAAGTCCATTTTGAGTAATTTTTAACTTACTGTTATGTGTGCTCTTCATTTGTCTTAATTAAATAGTATTTTTCCTGTAGTAGGTGACTGTAATTTTTACTAGCAGAGAAAGGACACTGGAAATGTTCAAAGATGGACACACGGACATCTAGACCAACTTCTTAATGGCATGGATATTCCCAAAAAATTCTTTCTTAAAAATACCGAGGATTAAAATTTGCTTGTACTGTTGGGTTTTTTCCTGAATTTGTTTGAGGAAAATGTTTGCAAATGTTTTCCGAGTGACTCAGACTCACTTACTCAAATAAACGTTCTCAAATACTTCCTGCTCTCACTTGCCCTATGCGTTTTATTAGGGAAAGCATTCCAACTACTTGCCTGCAAACCAAAAAACTAAGTAATTCTGAGGTACATTGTTTGATGTTTTTGTATATTCTACAGAGTAAAACAGGCATATGAGTTTACACAGTTATATTTGCAATGAAATCTCTTGTTCGTAATTCCTCAGAGGAGAGTATGGCTTTGTATTCTTATTTTTGTAAAAAGTTTTCTATACTACTTAGGTAAAAATAATTAGACTCAGAGGAATGTTCAAATAGATATTATGGTTGTAAACATGCTCATTAGACTTTCCAAAGCACCAAGCAGGCGTTACCAACAAAGTGATCTTCCTGAAGAGGGATAGTTACTAACTCCACAGGTATCCTGCTGGAAAAAATTAAAGCTCTAAGTTTGAATGACAAGTCCTATTAAAGTCACAGAAATAAGAAGAGTACAATTATTTGCCTGCTGAGTTTCTTTTTGTGGTATCTCCTCATGTACATGTGTCTATTTACCAAAATCCATTCAGAAATGAGTAATAGTAGGAACATTTCAGTAGCAAATATGTTTATCTAACTTCCTTTATCTTACTCTATCTAATCTTCCTCTGTTACTCCTGGTTTTGCTCATTGTTATTGTGTAAATTATAGAACTTACAGAATTCTATAAATTATAGAAACAGACCCTGACTATCATGTTTAAATGAAGCAGCTTTAAACTGCAGTTTCATAACCAGTTTAATATGACATAAACCAGCTCAACCATCAGAGTCATCCCACTACCCCCTCATTCCTGGGTGATTATTCCTCCACCCATAACTGCAGGCACACGAAGTCATACAGCATTGCAATGAATTACCTCGAAGAAGTCATCTGAGATAATTAACCTGGGGGAAAAAAAGACAAGAAAAAAAATAAAACACATTTGAACCTTCCTCTACCAGCTAGGCAATTTTTCAAAGAAACTTCTTTAGCTGCTTGATGGTGATTTTTTTCATTTTTATTTTTACAGCACAAGGGACAATGTTTGGGGCAAGAAAATACTGCCAAGATTTCAGGTAGTAGTGCCACCTTATGCAGACTTAAATTAGCATGAAATGATGACATCACCATTCAGTCGATTCTGTGCAATCCAAAGAGCTATTAACTAAAATGACTACAATGCTACCCAAAGCAAAATGAAAAGAACCTTGCTCAAAGTCTGCTTGCCATATATAAATGGTAAAATGCAATGTCAGCATATATTTTTGTAGTTTAAAATGAAGTAGGAAAACTGTGAAAATTTCATATATATATAAAAAAAAAGGTGAATTAAGAGTGTGATTTTGCAATGTAACTTCTGTTTCCTGCATAAGAAAGAAAATAGAGACAGGAATCTTCCATCATAGGAATTATCCTTTGCACTGGTTGTTTTTTCATGAAGTAAAGGTGAATTTCACAGTGGCTTAAAGCTCTTAAAGTGAAGTATTGACAAACGCAGGCACTTACATGCAGAGTTCTGAGCACTTCAGCTGGGAGGCACTGTAATTCTGCATGTGCCCAGTTTGTTTCTTCACATTTGCCAAACTTGGTAGTTTGCACATCCCACTCATGCTCTCTGAGCAGCATGAGCAGCTGGTTTGTACCAAAGCCAGGTCAAGACCTGCAAGCTAAACATTCTTTAGCACACTTGGCACTGATAGGGTTGATCTTTCTATAAAGTGCAGCTACTGCTTTTCTTTATAGGGGAGGAGATGATGTTAGCTCTTTTTTTCTACTCTGTGTTAGCTCATAGGAAAGAGGGAAATATCCTGAATTAGCAGAATGATATACCACTTTATCACAGGCTATTTTGTGTGACATATTTTTCACTTTTCAGTTTGAAACTCTGCTACTGAACTGAAAGTGCAAGTTCCATGAAATTTCAGACCTATAAAGCAGCAGTGAGCATGTCTGAGCAGCCAAGGGTTTAGGGTATTAACCCGTGAAGAGAGAAGCTCTGTCCACACTCCAAAATTGTCTCCTGGTTTTACTTTTCTTATATACTTTAGCGATTACTGGGTAAAATAGGCATGTGGTGCAGAGGAGTAGATACTCCATCTTAACCTCTACACTCTAAAATCATACTGTACCTCAATCTGAGTCTCCTATAGTTCTCATAGGTTTTTCTTCTGCTCTATAATTCCTGCTAGATAGTTCCAGAGTCATTTGGCATGCTGAGTTTGATGGGATACTTTTCAGAAAAGTAATTTTAATTGTTCATTATTATTATTATTAGGTGTTTGGTTCCATTTGGGGAATCAGACCACTAAAAAGTCAGCACTGAGACAATCTGTCTATCTGAAAAGGGTCTGTCCTTACTCTTGCCAATTTCTGTAAATTATTTGTGCTGTACAACTGGGAGCTCAAACTGCAGGACCATAATAATTAATAATAACATTTACTAAATTATTAATAACAATAATCACTGCAATGGATTCAGGATTTAAAATCCAAATCTTTATTATAGACTAAAATTTTGGGGAAGAGGAAAAAAGATTTGTTTAAGAACTTCTGCCTTTTAAGCAGATAATTTCTTCAACAGAAAATATTTGTTGATCACTTGATATATAAAATCAATTTTTTCTTTTTTCTCAAGTTTATTCTCACAAAGGTTCTATTACAGAATTTTTTTCTTTGAGTCAAATTTGCTTTCTCAATATTTGTTATAATTCTGTGAAATTTATTCTTCACAGACACACTGAGGTTGAAAATTTATTGGAGGTAGAGAGGCTAACATCTCATTGCCAAAGCTCTACGTTATCCCAATTTTCCAGGGATTTTGTCAGTAATTAGTATATTTCTGTGTCAATAAATCATTTTTATTTTCATTCTGAAACTTAATTTCAGCCCATAGAGAAACTGTAATAAATACTTATTATGCACATGATTTATTGCTAATGAAGAAGATGATAAATTGCTAATGAAAAAATATATTATGAAAACCTTGATGAAATATAAGTAATAAATATTACACTTAGAGTACAATTTTCAGGTGCTCAAACATTGTTAATAGATTTCACATGCCCTTCATACACACAGAGTTCATCCCCTACAATTCCATAGATTTCTTCCTCCTCCACCAAATCCAGTGGGACTTTGAACACTGATATCTGTAGGAGACATGTCAAGCTGTGAATCAGTCAAGGAAAAAGGACATCCAACATGATTTTATGCATCAGTAGGTTGTCCCACATGATGCCAGGTCTGAAATAAAAAAGATTGTCCAAGGAATATTTGGCAAAATCAGTCCTAGGAGAAAACAGGAAGAATCAAAATTCTGAATGGAGGTCAGCGTGCTTGTCAGGGAGCTCTGAGAGAGTCAAGATGAGAGCCAATTGTGAAAACACTGACAGCAGCGCAGGGGTCTCACCATCACAGGAGCTACTCCTATAGCTCTTGAGCAAA
Organism: Empidonax traillii; assembly: GCF_003031625.1. Taxonomy (NCBI): domain Eukaryota; kingdom Metazoa; phylum Chordata; class Aves; order Passeriformes; family Tyrannidae; genus Empidonax; species Empidonax traillii. Next base: position 692,971 of record NW_020955306.1, read on the forward strand.
AAGTGCAGGGCAGGGCCTGAGCCAGGATCACAGTAGCAGGATAGCTAGGCAGGGACATGTAGACATGTCTGAAGATGAGCTGAAGCTAGGCTGGGATGTCAGCCCCTGGGTGGTGGTCAGGGTCAGGAATGGGGAGGTAGGAGGCTCAGTGCCTTGAAATTCTGAATCAACACAAAGTATCTTTTCTAGTCAGCGCAAAATAAAAATAAACAAGTGCTTATATTACCATTTTTTCTCTTTAGTTTTTTGTTATTAAAATATCTCAATGCAGGGCATTTTTGTAACATACTATATTGTTTTTAAACAAAGCCAAATAAGTATTTTCTTCCAATCCAATATCATGAATCACCAGTTTTCATTCTTTTAATATCTGACATGTATTGCTTAGCATTAAAATGCTCCTAATTTCACTCTGTTTTATCTTTCAGATATAGAATTCCATTTATTAACTAGAGATTCATTAAGCCATGTGGTGAATAGTGGCTTCACATCATGTAGGACTCAGTCAAATAATTAAACAGGTGCTCTATTTTAAATACACTTTTCAGTCCCAATGAGACAGGTGAAGATAATGCTTACTTAAACATTCTCTTACTTAAGCGCACTTAACACAGACGCATAAGACAGGTATCCTGAATTGTAGTGGGAACTCAGATCCAAATAGTTATGTGCCCAGTGTCATTATCTTTTAATCAAACACAACATTGTGCCAAATAATAAAGCAGTGCTCAGATCTTCCATTAAGGAAGAGCTCCTTTTCTTTTTCAGAGTAATAATAGGGGTTTATCAGCTGCAATTTACACTTTAATAGTTTCTGACAAAACTGTTGTGCTTGCATAAAAGCCTAGCAAAATCATCTTAAAATTTGCAATCCAAATTAAGTTTGCCTCTTCAATTTTCCTATTAATGCAGAAAAGTCTAGCTGCGTTAAGTATGGGTTGTCAAATTCTGTCTTATTCCTACCTGAGTCCTAAGATAACAAACAATTTGCACTATATCCAATATGTAGTGCTGAAAATTCCCATGTTCTTAGCTCTGAAGTGCTTTAAGATGAAATGATAATAACAAAAAGTACACTTCCCTTTACATTATCTGCTTTTATATTACAATAAAAAGATTTTATTTTCCTTATTCTTATTTTCAGATATTTGCCGATTCACAAAAGAAAGAAACCCAAACATAATTTAGCAATTTAAAATACTCTTTACAGTTTTAAGAGGAGTTTAACTGTTGGGGAAATAGTGAAGTGTGGCCATGTCAAGTAATTCCTTACATTACAGCAGAGCATATATTCTTTTCACTTTTAAAATTTATATGCAAGAGATTTTAGCTCTAATATACCAATATACATGTGTCTATACTTGTGAAAGGAAGATCAGTGCCTTTAGCCTTATTTTTAAAGTCAAGACCAAATTGAGTAGGTCAAACTTGTTTAACAAAAAAACAGTCAATAAATTAAAAGCTTTAAAATTAACAGAAATTTATCTTCCACACAGTTGCTGTTTTACCTTACTTTTATTAGTATTATTAGTATTATTTACTACTACTCAGTACTTGTTCTACTGAAATAAAAACAAAAAGGAAAAATAAGTTAAAGCTACTTAGCTGTTTTATATAACCAAAATAACATGAATGTAAACTATTTAATACTTCCATCAATTGACCTCGAATACAGTTTTTCAAATAACTTTGAATTTACTGTTTCTCCAGATATAGATCCTCTCTGTCCAGAATACCTGTATAGGCTAATCTTTAGCCATGGCAAGAGCAGGTCCCATGGAGCTGGAGGCATCTATTAGCCTTCTGCATATGACTGACACTCTGCTGCTGCTGATGTGGGGAAATTTTAAACACAATTAACGTTTTTCTACTGAATTTTTCATCTTATGTATATGGAAATATATACATTTTAATATATGGGGGTTTAAACCTAAAAATTATTTAATCCTCAAAGACATTACCTTACAAAAGTTTTTCACAATTATTTTCTTTTCTCAGCTTTCTAGAGCCCTATTGGCCAAGATACAGAAGCAAAAGATTACATATAAAAGCAACTCAAATAATTTACATCTTTATGAATTGAATCTTCTTATAGACAGCCTCTTTCTAAACAGCAGCACACAGTCCAAGCTTTGAAAGAAAGAAACTAAGATAAATGTATTTAGGACAGAAAAACATTTACATTTATTTATATTTATTATTTGCATTTGCATGATCACTTCCATGTGCTTGAAAGTCCTTGCTCCTTTCATACCTTATTAACATAAATCCCTTTCAGACATCAAAGTGGTTGCTGTACTCACAGCAACATAGGTGATAGCTTTGTCACATCAGGGCAGCCATGGTGTATAAGAAGGAAAGAGTTCGGTAATTAAAACAATTCACAAGGACAGATTTGGACAACCATTCTCTGTGAATGTCATTTAGTAGAGTGTGAACAGCTGTGTTCCTTCATACTACAAAGCTTGGATCAGCAAAAGACTGTCCTCTTTCCTTTTTTTGTAACCCCCAAAAAAACAAACAAACAAAAAACTCCCCAAAACATACAAACCTACTCTTTGTCCTTCGGAAGAAGAGTTTCTTGGGATTAAGGACTAAGGTTTCAATTGAGTAAGGATGGGAAGAATTACAGAATCACAGATCACTCTGAGTTGGAAGAAACCCACATAGATCACGGAGTTGAACCAGGAGCTTTTAATGATCAGGCATTGCCTTTTCTACATAATCTCTGTAACAACTAATGTTCAGGAGCTTTCCCCCTCATGCATTCATTTCCCTCTAAAATAAATCAAGAATATGATTCTATGTAGATGGTAAGAGTGTTAGTGGCCCAGAGAAGTAGCCAGGAAATGATGGAAAGTGATTTGCCTTCAACTCTCTAGAGACATCCAGGAAGAAAACTTTAGCAAACAAGTAGGTGGAAAAAAAACTTTATACTATGGGGATTATGGACATCACTCAAAGCAATAACTACATCCATCCCTCCGGGAATCAGCAGAACAAAGCTAAACCTTTCTTTTCAAGTACAACCAGCATCAAGTGCCTGGAACATTTATATCAAGAGGTAGTTTCCCACTTGATTCTTTGCTTACTGGAATTGGATATGTCCTTTGCCTCCAGAAATGCTCTCCCAAGACAGATAGAGAAAATTACTGTCTCCTTTGTAATGGGGAAGAGAAAGACAGCACCCTTCTGCAATGAATGGGAAAAAAAAAAAAAACTATATCATGGGAGAAACAGAAGGAAACTAAGTCCTTCGGGATACTGATAAGACACTTAACTGTGTATGTATGTCCTATAGTTTGAGTCTAGCTTAGAACTGCTTGTATTTCTCATTAAAGATGAACGTTAAAGAGCAGCTTAAATACAAAAGATGAAGGCTATTTATAAAATCTGTGGATATGTTATATGCATTCTGACCACACCAAGGATTACACTACTAAAGGAATTTGAGCTGGAAATACCTAGCTTCTGGACCCTGATTTGTCTTAAGAGTAATGAGAAGCACACTATGTTCAGTGCAGATCTCACTGGCTCAAAAATCCATACATAGTGGGACATAAATATGGGTACCTCAAGATTTTAAAAAGGAGCAGTAAGGCTCCTGCAGAGTTTGGATGTCACCAGAATTAATCATTATCAACCATAAAATTTTCAGAATCATATTTTTTGCCTTATATATGAGATAACCCTTCTATATATAATTTCTGTTTGATCCACAATCTTTGAATAAACTTCATATAGAGTTTTACAGAAGCATATGGAGTTTCCCTGTGAAGTTGTTATAGATTAGATCTCAGTGAATCCTGTTTATCATTCCTTCTGCGTTGATACTGTCCTTGGCAAACGGCCTCAGTCAGCGATGCAGAAAAGTCCACGTTAGTATTCAGCTAATGTGCAGCTGGGACCCCTAATGACTCATGCTATTATATAATTGACTGAGATCACCTCAAGGAAAGGAACAAGATCATTACAAAAACCTCAGTATTCTCTCAGTCTTATAATGCTTGTGCTCTGAAGACAGAATTCCCTATTAAATACTCTGAAATGTCTAATGAAAGCTGACTTACAATTTTGATGATAGTTGCAATTGAGAAGCCTCTAGCTATTCTAATTGTTTCACCTGCTTGGAAAAGGGACAAAGGCCAAAAAAAAGGTCAAAATTAAATTAAGCGATAAGCAAAAATTAGAGATGAGGATGCTACATTTAGCTCAGTCAGAATTACAGAGTATTTTTAGGTCAGGGTTAATAGCCAGTGTCTGAGCTCTACACCCAGAAATTGCTGCAGATGATGGATTAGGTTTACTGGCATATTTTAATAGATTGGGGCAGCAAAGATTCCTGTTAATATTTATCTCAAACATCAGCATTTCTCTACTTCTAATTAATCTAAAGCTAACTTGATATATTATCAGAGGTTCAATGAAATTTGATGCCATCTACCAATGAGCCATCTACCAATGAGCACTACCAATGGCAACTTTACTCGTGAGAGAAGAAAAAAAATACAGTTAGTTGAAAAGTTCAGACAGGTGTGGTCAGTTAGAACATCTGAAATGAAGAGATTTAAAATTGGAAGTAGTGTGGTATAAGATTTAATTATTTCTACAAACAAGTAACAGGATAGTAATGAGGGCTCAGCTGGGCACAAACACTGTATTTAATCCTTTGGCTGGGAACAGTGTCTGTTTTCAGTCCTGCACTGGTATTCTGCACTAAACTTTTATTCCAGTGTTAGTCGGAGTCAGAAAGTTACTCAATATAAATGAGTGTACAAGCACATTACATAATATACCTTGCAGTTCAAAGACAAAGAAGAAGGAAGAATATACAAAGACATGAAAGAAACTCCTCCCATCTAAGACATCAAAAGGAAGAAAGGTTTGGGATAGCTGTAAAATATTTGAATAGCATTTCCTTGTACAAATAAAGACCTTTCCTTATAAAAACACTTCTGCAAATGCAGTATGAAAAAAATGAATTCTGAAACTTCAGATATAATGGAAGAATACAACATATGAAATAAAACTGCAGCATAACAAAAAAAGAAATTCTTGTCATCTTCTGCATTTTGAATATTTTCATGATTTCCTGATTAGTATATTTAATTTATTCAGTTTTATAAAATTCATAATACACATTCATAAATATTTTGTTTGGTATGAACAGTAAATAAAATTAATAGTGTTTCCCTAATTTATTCTTCTTGTCTGATACAATATATCAAATTTAATTTATCTCTATAACTAATGCTTGGAAAGGAAATTTTTCATTGAGTTACACATTTCAACACTTATCTTGCAAGTAATGGAATATATAAAAATAAATCACATTTCACACAATCATTTTATGGTATATCATCACCAAATATCCAAAGAAGCCTAAACCTTAAGTATTAAAAGTGAAACAGTTAACTTGAAGATAAATCTTCAAATCTTCTCATCTAAAAAATTATTTTTAAAGGTCTAAAGAACTGAAAATTACCATATATTAGTTTCTTTCTTATCTTTAAGATAAATACAAATTTATTTTAGTTGAACATAAAGTCCTGTACTCTGATTTATTATTTTAAATCATGGAAAGGGTAACTATAATAATGCATGAGGAAGTGCCTTTTTTCACCTTCACTGCCTAGGGAAAATGTGAATATATTTCCTTCACTTAAATAAAATACATGGCTGAAATGAGATTAAAATTAGAAATGAATTTCTGAACACATGAATATGACAGTACTGACTGTATTTAATAGCTGATGACTATAATTGTCGTGCTTGAGTTGGCCTTCCATTCTCTAAAATAGACTTCTTTATGTATCACACCACATTGCTGAATACTGTTAATCTTTAACATATTTAATATATTTGGCAAAAAAAAAAATCTTGTGGGTTTTACTTCAAGAAAGTATATTTGAGACAGTCAGTTTGGTCAGACTTTTTCTGGCCAATTTTGGAAAAGAAACCCCTCAAACAAACCAACCCACCACAAAACAAAACAGAAATTTAGTGCAAATTTAAAATGTTTCCTGTCATGGGAGCTACATTATAAGATATAGGCTAGAGCTTTTCATTCATAAACATTTAAGAAGGAGATAATTTAAATTCTCTTGTTTGATGAGCTTTTTGTTGTTACTGGTTTAGGGTCTCTTTTTGTTTAAGTGTCCATGTGTTGACAACCCCCCCATCCCCCCAAATGAATATAAGACTGAATATGGATTTTGCTAGGAGTCTTCAAGCTAACTTTTGTTATTCTTAGGCTGTATGTGACAACAACACACCCAATATAATTTTTTTTCTAGTACAATAATCTTGAAGGATTTCTGACAGACCCTATGGCTCTAGTTAACTTACTACAGTTTTCAAAAGTAATGCATATTCAACACATACAGCAAGAAGTCAGGAATGAAGTTTGCACACATTGTCAGCAACTCCTAGTGACCAAAAATTTGCAGTTTCTGAAATATGCAATTAAGCTTGTTCTCAGAAAATAGGAACATTGGAGAAGTCAAGCTACTACTGGAAAAAGAAATTTGAAGTTATACTTGTTAATTATGTAGCTGTCATAAACTATTAACGCTTTCTCAAAAAAAACCCAAAAAACAAAACCCAAACACCAACCATATTTTTCTGAAGTAGATACTGTTGGTATCTTTTCTATCTCTTCCTCTGTCACCCAAAGTTTGTTCATTTTGGCATTTCTGTGGATTTAGAGCTTTACAGACCATGAAAGCAAAGGAAAAACTCATGCAACATCTACAGGTGGTAAGCTTTATTGTGAGCAAAGAAGATGGCTTCATTTTTCTTTGAAGACCAAACTGAGTATTTCAGATATAGTAGGAAATCTATAGATTTATTTTGAAGACTTTAGGGAAAGAAGAGCAAATTTAACAGAAATGGAGTGGAGGGGAGACTTCACATACTAGTTCAGCTGGAGAGATTTATTCCTCAGTTTTCAAGAGGTATTACTGAAAAAAAAACAATCAAAATAGCAAAGAGACAGGTGTTTTTTAAATTTCCATTTTTATTGTCAGTAAGGCAAAGAAATTCTCAGCACATACCTAACAGAGACTGTAGAAACTGTGTAAAAAAACTCAAGTCATTGAATTATGACAACTCTACTATAATATTCAGGCAAATATTTCTTCTACCATGCTCAGAATTACTATGCAGTTGATAGTGTTGGTATGTTCATAGCTACAATCTGTCACCACACTTTTTCAATATCCTCAAAAGGTTACTCAGTCTCATCACATAGGGGCACGAACTACAGTGATACTACTGAAATACTATTGCTACATAACTGAAGATTCTGCAGCACCAGCAAAATTATCTTACCACAAAACCCCATGAACACCTGCTAGTAGAAATAATGGAATACTAAAGAAAAATAAGGGAGTGATGGGAAATGTCAGTAAATCCAAAATTCTTGTGAGCAAATCCAAAATTAAGGAACAGTTTCATTATGAGAATATATAATTTCAACTCCTAAAACACCTGGAGAAGGTTAGCATTAAAACAGTACCAGTCATCTGAAGAAGATACATTTCCATTCACTAACTTAACCTTTCAGTAGGGAGGCCTGGGTGTTGGAAACAAAGGATAGTTATCTGTCCTTCTCTAATTCAGGTCTAGTGACAGAAGTTTCCCAGCTGTATTGAATCAAAAAGGCACAGCTGTGGAATTAAAGCTTTTCCCATAAACCTAAATGTATACAATGTATATGAGAAATTTTTTGGAATATGAAACACATGAAAAACATTCAGTTGTGGAATCCAATAAATTGGTATTAATTATTCAATCAGTTTTTTGGATTCCTGATATTGGAACTGTAACACATCAAGAGTAGTAATACTAAACTTATTTAAAAAAAAAAAAAAAAAAAAAAAAAAAAAAAAAAAAAAAAAAAAAAAAAAAAAAAAAAAAAAAAAAAAGAAAAGAAAAAAAGAAAGAAAAAAAAAGGAAAAAAGGAAAAAAGAAGCAATTGAACTCTTCAGTTTATTTGTAATGATTTAGTTACTCCCCAACCTCCACAGTTTTCATTGCCTCACAAACAGGGAAATATGAGTGCAGCCAGAACTGATCTGAGCTACAACACTGGGACTCAGGGACACAGTGTCTATTAGGCAGGACTTAAGGTACGTCTGCTGCCACCTCTTTGAAACATCCCAAGGACAGTACATTTCATGCAGGGAGAGAGATTTGCTACGAGTGCTGTAGCTTAGGAGGATCTGAGAAATACACATTGCAAGAAATCAAGAGAAGAGAGAGTGAAAGCACATCATCTATAAAACAGTTTGACTGAGCAAGGAAGTCTGATTACCTGCACTGTGCAGCTATTGTCATGACGGCTCCACGGGGAGCACGTTCATTTGTCACTTCCACCTACCATATCTCAAGACATGCAAGTATTACATGAATGCATCCCTCAGCAGTTGTCTTGGAGCCCGTTTTCTGGCACATCTCAAATCCTTAAATAAATGCTCAGGACTATGCGCACTGCTCTCCATCACCCTATTTCTAACCTCTTTCAAAGTGTCTGCACAACTGCTTTAACTCACTGGCTTTGCGTTTTCCCAGATTACTCTCCATTACAGGTATTTGCGTTTGAAATAGGTGAGAGTGCTCCTCCCGGGGCTCCAGGGCCTGCGGGACCCTGCCAGCGCCAGGGTGCTACCAGACGGGCATGACCCAGAGCGGGTCAGGGTGGCATAAGGAGAGGGAGAGGTGGAGCGGGGTAGGGTGGTATAGGCAGAGCGGGACAAGGTGTTGTAGGAGGAGCGGGACAAAGAGCTGTATGGAGGGCGTGTGAGGGTGCCGTAGGCGGTGCGGGATGAGGAATAGCCTGAGCGCCCCTCGGGGCTCCACAATGATCTGGAGGTGAGACCCCACATGGATTGGGACCCTGAGCGAGTGGTGGTATCACAGGAGGGGCCCCACTGAGAACCACACAGCGAGCGAGACCCCTGTGTGCCCACAAACCGGGAGATGGAACGAGAGGTAGGGGCACAGAGGGACTGGGCTGCGACAGCTGAAAGGGGGCGTGGGGATGGGGGGCACGGGAGGCAGGCTGCAGACGATGACTCCAAGGCTTGAGCTGCAGGAGAGCTGGCAGGGCGGGACCCCACAGCCCCCAGAGAGGCAGAAGTGGGGGAGCACAGTGAGTGGGCTGCAGGGGGCCCTACTGGGCGGGAGGTCGGAGAGCACAGTGAGTGGGCTGCTGGGGGTCCCACAGGACGGGGGGCTGGGGAGCTCCTCATCTGCAGCCCTGCTGGGGTGATGCTACGGTCAGCAGTGTGGGACACTGGGGAAGCCGCTGGGCAGGGGCTTGGGGAGCATACCTGGTGGGCTACTGGGGCACTCAGGGGTTGAGAGGTCAGGGTGGTCATTGGACCACATGGAGGCTGGGTGGTGGGAGAGGGTGCAGAGCCACAGACGACGTGTGATATGGAGGCACCAGGCACTGAAAGGGGAGCTGCAGATGGCATGGGACTGCCAATGGTGTGGACTACAGGAGAGCACATAGAGTAGGATGGTGGAGCAGACATATGGGTAGGGACTGCCTGGGTTACCACAGTGGGACTGGGGCCAGCCATGAAGTGGGTCAGCAATGCACTCACCGCATTGTTCGCGGGGACAGAGACAGAATAGGACATCGGCCCCCCTCCAGCTCCAGGCAACTGTGTGGGAGCAGAACCTGTCTCAAACACCACATGAGGCACAGGAGTGCACACAGGGTTGGATGTTGGGGCAGGCATGGAGCCATACATGGATGGAGGCATCGGAGTACACGTAGCAGGAGGCACTGTCTCGCATATGACACGGAAGCCAGGATCACATCCCATCTCAAAACCAGAACTGATACTTGGATTGAATCCTTGGTTGCAGATGGAGTTGCATAAGGGATGGCCTGCAGGGAGGTACACGAAGTCGTACACAGGTTGGCCCCCTGCACTGCAGTTTGGGTTGCACACTGGGATACATATATATTCACACATGGAGTTGAACGCAGGGTCGGCCACAGGGACAGGCCCAGAGCCGTTCATGGGGACAGAGCCATTCTCACACACTGGGAGTGACCCATTCTGGCTGACAGGCAGGACACCATTCTGGCCTGCAGAGCAGCACACTTCAGCCTTGGCACATCCCTTGCAGTAGGCAAACTTATGGCATCCAAAGTTGGCCAGGAGCCGGTGGCTGCCAAGCCTATAAGGTGTGAACTCCACAATGGTCCGTGCCTGCTGGTTGGATGCCAGTGTTCCTAAACTGGAGCGAGAGAAGGAAAAGAATTAGGACCCTAGGTAGCTCAGAGACCCGAAGTACTACAAGATGAGCAAAAAAATTGGGTTTGATTTGCTACAACATTCTTAGAAACAAAGTGTTTTGACAACTTTTTATTCATTACTTACTCCAAAAAAACCCACATTCTTTGTTTTGAAAAGCATGGTAAAAACTTCTGTCCCAAGAGAAAATTTAGAATACTCTTGTAGTCAGTTCTGTAATTGGAACTGGAAAATAATTTGTGATATTCTCTTGAATTCTTAAAAAATGTTAGTACCCTTCTGCCTCAAAGATGTGTATACTGATTCCCATTTCCAGCAGTCTAAGTTTGATCAGGCAGGTTTGTGGAATTGAGTTCATTATTATTCAGTGAGAACAATTCCTAATTGCTTCCCCTCAAAACTAGTCATGCTTTTGTCAGTTCTCCTTGTCATGAAGCGCAGTAATGCATATTAATGAACAGCTACTTTTCCTAGGAAAACTAACTGGAAGTTTCCAGTTTCCTGTGATTAACATCTTATGACTTTAGAATGCATATTGCTGTTTCTCACTGTCATTCTCTAATTGTTCCTATATGTGGTGCCAGTTCATGAATATTTAGAGGAATTTTATTAAAAGCCAATAGGATTGTAAGGGACTCAGTTAGCACTTCTCGTAAAGACAAGAGTGAATTCCCTTCCAGAAAGGAATTTGATACATCTACTTAAATTAAATCTTGAGAAAAATGAAGCAGCAGTGTATCTGCCAGCTTTAAATGATCCATCAGTTTCAAGAGGAGTGAGGTTTTTAATGGAGTCTCAGACTAATAAGGGACAAAAAGTCCTGTTCAGGTGCTAAACACCAGAAAATCAGAACTAATATTTTCTTCAAAACCTGCTCTGATCTTGCACACCTTAGTCACCCCTCAATATTATCCACGTTTAAATAACTGATGAACTTACTCAATGGTCATTGGCTCTTTGAATAAACCACAGCCTTCTAATGTCATGACACAGTTCTTCATATCTTCCTGGAGAGGATTGCAGAAGGAGATCTCTGCAGTACATGGTACCTTCAGTCTGGGCTGGCTCAGTAGCTAGTCAGAAAATAAACACATTTTATGTTTTGTAATCCTTACAAAATTAGCAATGAAGTAAATAAATGTAAGGAACAAAATAATAAAAAAGTACTATTCATACATGTTTCTTTCTTATTTACTTCTGTGATCTCTATAATTTAAGTCAAGTGTTATACTTTAAGAATCACACCAATCTTCCTAAATTAAAACTTATAGTAAAAAAAAAAAAAAAGTGAAAGTTCTTTACCTTTACAATAACAGGTGGTCTGTTGATCACGATATCCCTGCTCACCATCAGAACTTCTCCACACTCTGGGTCTGAGACAGCAACTACTTTCATAATGTTGTGATCACACAGGTAAGGTCCGTATTGATTATATGATATACACAGTGGAATTTTTTTCACTGTAAAACAAATTAATTTTTTTTCTGAATTATTATTTTTTCCACTTTCCTTCCTCCCAAAGTTTAACTGAAAGTTATAATAGTTTAAATAAATATCAAGGTATATCACAGCATCTTTTAAAACAGATAAGATTTTTCCTGACTTAGGGAACATTGCCATCTTCAACAATAAGTTTCACTATTTCCAATTAATATATCAGTGTATTCACAAGGAGATTAGTTATATTATTATTATTATTATTATTATTATTATTACTACTCAGAATTTGGAAACTTTCATTCCAGTTCAGTCTTCAAGGAATAATTCAAATGTAGGCAAATTAAAGCTTAGTATTTTAATAGCAATATGAAATTTTGTCTTATAATGATGTGGTTTAAGTAAAAGTGTCTTTTTCTTCCAGAAATAAATATGTTAACCATGGAAACAGGTGTTTATGTTCTGCTACACCTTTGCACTTCCCAACATATGGTATGTCTAGGTGCTCTAAGCAAGTCTTTTACACTGGCTAATATCTTCTGGCCAAAGAAAACAATGCTTTTCTGATAGACAACTGCAACTTAATCTTTGTATTGAGTAGAGAGACCAGAATTTAAATTTTATTAGAAACAATTTTTTAAAGAATCTATAAGCTTTGAGAAGTTAAGGAAAGACTACAGTTTACCTGTCACTATACATGTAGTATTGACATTGTGTTGATTTTTGAGTGATCACCCTAAAGGGAATTCAGCTGTCAGTATTTAACACTGTATACGCTTCACTTCCCACCTCTATTAGGAAGTCTCCACAAATCCTAAAAAACAGCAATCTCCTGAAAAGAACAGAGTTTTAGACAATTTCACCTTCTTACCTTCTCTTGGACCCAGTGTGACATTCACACTGTCTTTCCAAAACTGATCCATTGGGCAGCCACTGTAGGTTATAATTTGTGCGCACAAATTAAACTTCAGGGTTTTGTTTTCATTACGCAGATTTTCAAGCAGCCAGTGCAGTTGGACATCTTCACCATACATTGGGCAGTTAGCCATTTTTAACCTCATGTTGATACCAGAGTCACTCAAAAATGGGTTTTTCAGAGATGATAACTCTCTGTCAATATGGCAGTTGGAAGCATTGCAGTACCCTGGGTGAATTCTTCTGTAGGCCCGGTAATAGGCTTCTTTGTTTTTCACAGAACCTGTTGAAGAAGGCATGATAACGCATCTGCTGGAGGTATAAGAAGCCTGTTATTATTCTACTCAAATAATAAAGATAATTAAATTTATTGCTTCTTCTTCTTGGAACCTAAAGTACCCAGTTGGTCTAGCACAAATCCACCAGATAATGAAACATGAGATACAGCAGTCTGAATGCACAGAAGAAAATAAATGTCTCATGAAAAAAAATTTTAAAAATTCTTTTACTTTTAAGTAGTTAAATATAAAGATGGTCACGTAAATCTCAAAATGTATCATTAGCAAAAGTAAAAATATAACTCTTTATAAGGAAAAGGGTGAATATGGAATGCTACCAGGTCTCTCAAAAAGGCAAAATACACCATTAAAACAAACAAACAAACAAACAAACAAAAAACTATCAGTTTTTCCTTTTTTTTGATCTTATTAAAAATAAAACAAACTAAAAACATGCAAACAAACAAAAAATACACACACGCACACACACACACACACACTCCAACAACTAATCAAAAACAAAGAAAAAAAAAGAACCACCCCACAGAGCTTGCAATTGTACAATCAGCTGTGATCCACCTTTCATTCCTCTAGGCAATTTTACTGGTTGAAATCCTCCCTTCTACTGGAATATAAAAATCAGTAATCTATAGCCCAAAGTAAGAATAGCAGAATATTTTAATAATACATGAATTTAGTAAGTAGGTATATTTTCTGACAGACCCTGTACAAGAAGCAACAAGTAAGACATTAATCCTAGGTTTAGAAGAATTTGTGGTTTTTTTAGATTCTCTCAAGTCTGTTAATATTTTAAACTACTGTACAGATGAGATGAAAATATGTACATACTAATGATGTTATTCTAAGGGCTGGAAGGCATGTCCTTAGAGCAGTTAAGGACTTTGGGTTTGTCTGGTTTAGAGAAAAGGGGGCTGAGAGGTGATCTCGTTCTCTGCAGCTTCCTGATAAGGAGAAGTGGAAAGGGAGGTGTTGAGCTCTTTATCCCGGTGTCCAGGGACAGGAAGTATAGGAATGGTTCAAAGCCATGCCAAGAAAGGTTTAGACTACACTACATTTAGACTACACTACATTTAGACTACATTAGGGAGCATTTCTTTATTGAGAGGTTGGTCAAACACTAAAACAGGTTTCCTAGAGGGATGGATTGTGTCCTTTGGTTGTCAGCACCTTAAAAAAAAAGGCATTTGGACAATGCCCTTAATAGTATGTTTTAACTTTTAGTCAGTCCTGAAGTGTGAGGCAGTTGGATGAGATGATCATTGTAGGTCCTTCCAACTGAAATATCCTATTCTATCCTAAATGCATCTAATTACTATGTGCTTTGTTTGAATCACCTAAACATATTTAGAAGTTTAAGAATCAAGGTCTTTGAACAGAAAAGAACCTTCCTCCTTCTCAAATAAAAAAAAAAAAAAGACAATTTCAGATTGTTCTACACATTTTAACACAGCAGAGACTACATTGATACTTTTCTATGATTAGCATATAAAATTTCCTCTAGCCCATTTAATATGCTTTAGTCATACCTAGTTCATACTTGTAAGCTCCGGTGATATCTTCAAATTGCTCACTGCCAATACTCTTGGTGATTAGACGTTGTCCACATGGCCAAGTGTCACAGAAAAATTTTGTTCTTTTGCCATTGTTTTGGGAAAGCCAGCCAACATAGTTTGAATTTACTCGAGAAAACATATGATGACCATCATAATCCAAGTCCAGTTCCCCTTCCCTGATGCTTCGAACCCATGTCGGACCACTGCAAGCTGAACCTAGGCCATAGAACAAAAATGTTATAACACATTGTAACCTAAGTAGAGAAAACAACATAACACAAGGAAAATTATTACAATTATAGTAAACAGTTACCTCTGCCAGTTTCCAAAGGTGTTGGATCTAGACACTGCCAATCACCACAGCATTGATTTATGTCTCTGCGAGCCATCCAAGATTCATTCCAGCAATGGTATCGCCTACAGGATGAAGGAATAGGAATATAGAAGTAAAGACTTGGATTATAAAGTGTAATTCCTTACAATGGAGAAGAACCACACCAGAGATAATATTTTAATCCTCAGAATTCTTTCTATGTCTTAACGCTCTTAACAATGAGGACAGGAGTGGTTTTGTTTGCTCAGACTAGAGATTTACTCCATAACACCGCAGACCTGATTGTAAAATATGTGTCTTTTAGTTGATAACATGCCAAGGTAGTTCTTTTGTTTAAGTAGTTTCTTTTCCTAATACTTTCCTCCTGATTCTTTAGAAGAAAATCATATATTTAGTCATATTTTTAAGGGCTTAAGAAAGTATAAACCCCAAGTATTTTATGCTAAAATCAGATCCTCATTCCCCTAGTATTTCATTTTGACCTTATCTTTTTGGCAAGTGATATGGCAGAAAATTCACTGAAAGGTCTTACAGATGAGATTTGGACACAAAAAAATTCTCATTATCTATTTCATACTTTTACAGTTACTAAGTTTGATGGTCTTATTTTTCACCTGAGGATAAACAGTCAGACTGGATTCTCACAATAAGCTTTTCTTTTTTTTTTTTTCTGAAAATATACATTAACCAGAGTGTCTCTTTAGTAATTTCATGTTTTTGAAATGAATTATTAAAAAAGCGAACAGCCTTACCACACCAGAGAAAGAAAGAAACCAAAGAGCTACATTGATCTGCTAGATTTATACCAGTTTTTCTACCATTAAATTTTTTAAAAGAGCAAAAGAGCTTTATGTTTTTCTTATTTACCATAGCTTGTCTTTGCCACACAAGTTTTTGCCAGTACAGTCAAAAATCTCATTGATACCAAGGGGATTCTCAATTGAGCATGGAAAACAGAAGTTTGTTACAACACGGCTTGGAATTCCCAAACACCTCATCACTGAAAGAAAAAAATATGAATGAGTAATTATAAATCACAATTAATCAGGCAAATCCTTCACTCATTCTATAAATAATTATTGTATGTCCTACTTTGCAATTATAGAAACAGAATGGATTGGAGGCAGTATTTGAGATGCAGTGATTTTGTCTTCAAAACTTGTTTTTAGTTTTTGCAAAGTGGTCTGAAAAAGGCTTAGCAGAAAGGAATAGCTTGTTACTCTTCTAACTTAAAAAAAAAAAAACAACACAAAAAAAACCCAACCAAACCACAAACAAAAACCAACCAACCAACCAAAAAAAAAAAAAAAAAGTAATAAAAAAATAAGCCCAAACAAAACCAAAACCAGATCTGCTTTCAATTCAGAAATCATTAACGTGGTTCCACATTAATGAAACACTATTTTTTTCTTACAAGCAATGTAGTACAAATCTATGGGATTTCAAATTATCTGTTTTCAATGTACAAGCTAGTTCAGTAAATAAATAGTATAATTTTAGAATTCTTTTTAGAACTTTTGCCTGTAGTGTTTAGTCCACTATTACTTTTTGCAGTAAAAGGAGAAAATAGCCTGATGCTTTTGTGTTTTGGAGGAGACATTGCTAGAGAACTTTTAGGTCCCTTTCAACTCCAACTATTCTATGATTCAAGATGCTGCATTTGCTTTGTGTTTTAATAAAAGTTGCAGTACTGATAACTGCATAGTATGAAGGTCATAGAAAAGACAGAACTGCTTTTCTTGCTCTTCAGCCTGTATAGGAAAGTAATAGGTTTATAATAAATACTATATTAGGAGCATGAGAAAAATACTCAATTTATTTTCCAGTAAAATGCTTAGAAGTAATATTCTTCAAATAGTTTTTAGCATCAGACATTTTTGATCCTCATTTTCCCTACTCTTTTTTGATTAAGCTAGGTAAAGGCAGACTGAAATATCATACCTGTGCACATTACTGAAGCAAGAGACCCACAGTACCCATATCTGACTGGCCTGCATCTGCCATTGTACCACTGCTGAAGAATAGGAACACTTCCATTCCAGGAAAAAGGCTTTGTTCCTTTCAGGTAATCATTGTTTTCTGGAATCTTCATGATACTGTTAGTGGTATGGCTGCTTATCTAGAAAGATAAAAGAAAAACAACCTTTTCAAATAGCTGACCACATCTTCACATTCTAAACATGCCTCAAAATCAACATAGATTAGTGTTACAAGTTTATTTTCCCTGTGAATCTGAGCACAGATAGGATTTTACCTTACCACAGTGTTTTAGATTACAGTGCAGTTTGTCCTTCCATAATATAATGAAGCATGACCTGGTCTATTCAGAGGTCTCACACCACTAGAGGCCTTACCATGTGATTTACCACCATGCTGACATGCACAGGATCATTGCGCCAACAGTGGTCACGATCAGAGCCGTGGTGGTAACTTGCACCCATATCTAAGATCTTCAAGCAGATATCCAGTATCCCATCTTCGAACTGAGGAAAGAGAGGTTAACATAGGCACCGTGGTATTCTAGCATTGATAAATTATTTTTCTTGTCAATAATCCAGTCTTTTTAACTTATATGAACTGTTATCTCTTGCCTTCTGCCCTTTTCTTTATTTTCTGGTTTTTTTTTTAAATCAAGCACAGCTCCTAGTGGTCTGAATGGTTTTGTCTACCTGCCTAAAGGAAAACCAAAGGGAAAACCATGTCATTTTACTTATATTTGGCCACTTGAATAATTTTCCATCAAAAGCACAATATTTGTTTCACCTATTCCCAGAACATTGTGCATTTTCTTTAATTTTACTATGGAAAACTTCCTTCCAGTTTTCCAGGGCTGCAGTGAGGTTCTCAGACATTTTCTTTTGTGTATGCATAGGCTGGACTGATCCTAAAAACCTTTTCACTACAAATAAAGCATACATTTCTGAAAAAATATAGATAATGCTTCACTTATCAGTACATGGATGACATCTATTTCTGAAGAAGTCCTCAAAAAGTACCTGTCCAAAGTGCCATGGTCGAGAAGTAATATGCTTGTGAACTCCTTCATACAGTATTCCATGCTCATTCAAAACATATTCTTCTCTATGGGCCTGATTGTCCATATATACAGGGTCATCTGGAAAAAATGCAGAGCTACAAATCAGACAAAATATACGTTTCTAGCACTTCTGTATCTTCTGCTTCACTGGATCCCTCTTTCTATTCCTATCAATTTTTGATTTTTACTTTTAAGCATGTACAAGGTTGAGAGCTATTTAAAAGTTCACAGATAATTCATTCCTACTTACAGCTAGATACTACCCTTAGGCAGTCTCTCCCTGCTGTAGTACATCTTAATAGAAGAGCCTGCAATTTATCTTCACACTAAGCTATTCTACAAGTTAAACACTGAACAGGTAGAGTTGTGTATCTCATTTTGATCAAATCAGCAAAGGCAATGTGAATATTTGTCATGTAATGATTTTGGCAAGGTCCTATAGGGTCCAGAATTTCTTGCTACCAGAGCCAGACCTACAGAACTTAATATGTATTTGTGTTATGTTATTTCACAGCGATAACAGAGAATTCACAGAATTACAAAATAGTTGAGGTTGGAAGGGACCTCTGGAGGTCATCTGGCCCAACCTCCCACCAGTTTCCCAGGAAAACAGCTTTTAAATATCTCCAAGGATGGAGACTCCACAACGTCTCTGGCCAATCAGTCCCACTGCTCAGTCACTCTCACAGTAAAAATGTGTTTCCTGATAACCAGAGAAAACGTCCTGTATTTCAGTTAGTCCCCAGTGCTTTCTATCCTGTCAAGATTGTAAAAATTGCAGGAAAACATTCCCCCTCGCCCCTACCACCATTAAAAACACAAATCAAAACACTGGCCTGAGACAGTCTTGAACAAGGAGGAAAAAATTAAAAGTAACAAAACAAAATCCCTCCTTGTTTCTCTTCATTTCTGTGACTCCATCCTTTACTTACCAGCTAAATAATAAATGTATTCAACATTTTTACTCATCACTAGCAATTTTCTTAAAACTATCTGATAATCACTAGAGTCCTTACCTGCACACCAAGGGTTAAAAAGGACATAAAAATCTCCAAGACAACGCTGATATGTGTGACCACAAGATGTGATTTGCATATTGAGAATATAACGGCCAATGCAGACACTGGAGGGAGGAAACACGCTGATACTGATGCATTTTGGCTGATGAATTTTGTAGGAAGCACTCCAGCAGGTTTGATCTAGACATCTGCCCATGGGGAAGGTACATTTCGTCTCATTTGATTCACAGGGTCTGAGGCCTTTTCAGGAAAATAAAAACAACTTCCATCAGACTAAACAAAGCACATGTAAAAGGCTAGTAATTTGCTTAGCCATCATTTGCAAGGCGAAGCTCCCAAGGGTGGATTTCTTTTTCACTTGTCACTTCTGTAGCAGAGTGAGAAAACTTTACATATTAGAAGAACTGCCTGGTTTAGGGGAAGGCAATCTCTTCACATGGAAGATGAATGAGTAGATAATAGTTGTCACTGAAGATTATAGGAAATATTACAAACCAGCAAAGAACTATGAAAGAGTGCTTGAGAATGACTACCTGTCTCCACGGTGAAAACAGCCTGGTCCACGGAGTCATCCCATTCCCGATTTTGGAAATGGGCATAAAAACTGAAGGCTTGCCCTCTCCTTATTATCTGTCTGTCAGTTCCGAAGAAATGGGTATTATGTATTTGACAGTTGGAAGGACAGTTCAAGTCGACATCTCCCAGCTCAATGACTGTAGGACAGAGAAAGGAACACAAAGGAAAAAAACCCATATAATTAAGTTCCCATCTTTGTCTGTGGTTAAGATTAGGTAGAAGAGGAAATAATGATTAAAGACAGAGATAATTCTTTCAAAAAATTCATTCAAGACTTCATTCAAAATTCAGCATCTCTGAAATTGAGACATAAAAGTACCCTTGCAAGTTCACCACTTTCCAGTTTGCAGATGGAAACTTGTCTAACTCTTTGATTTTTAAAGCTGTGCTACAAGTTTCACTTCTTTTATGTAGTGCCTGCTTGTATTTGAAATACTTGATGCTGAGGGATGATCTTAGCATCTCTATTTGAAAAATTGATTTTTTATAGTAATATTCTCTCCACATTACAACACACAGTCTACAGACAGTTACTTTTGAACAACAGCAAGACAGCAAAAGTATTGCACATGTTATCATTTGATCGGGTTTTTTATACAAGCAGTGAAATAATAAAGTAAATAGAATAATTTAAAGACTTGATAACAAATGCAGGTATTTGAAAGTGGCACTCTAAATGATTTATGAAAAAAAATACATATAAATATCTACACAGAACTGTAAACAATGTTTAATATCCATGCAAATGTCTCAGTCTGTACTCCCAAAGTCATAAAAACTTTGCTGATCTCTTAGAGGAATGTAAAGCAGAACGAAACATTCGCAAATTGTGACATTTAAAAAATGCTGACAATCTACCCTAAGTGCTATGATTAGCTTGACAAAAATCTTGACTGATTCCCCCTTAGGCATTCTGCTTGCATATCAGTCATTTCATAGGAGTAATTATGACACTGGTGCCAGAAGGATGGGTGGCAACGTTCATCTTTGCTTATTTGCATACCACTTTTTATTTTCAAAAGTGTTTTACTGTAATTGAAGACAATGGGAGCCACAGATTCTCAGCAGTTTTGGAAACTTGGCTTACTGAAGTACAAAGTCTTATATATTATTATAATTCTAAAGGGTTAAGTTTGATCCTGCTATGCCTACAGAAAATCTAACAATGCAACTTCTCTAACTTTAGGGCACCAAATTGAATACAGAGTTGGAATTTAAGGGAAACTATTTTTTCCCATCTAGAGCCAAAGGTGTATCCACATAAAAGGAGATTCATAGTGAAGCCCATGGGACCAGGACACTTTTAACACAAACCCCTGGAGTTTCACAGGATCACATCCTGAATTAAATAATAATTAAAATTAATAGAGAGGGGAGGGTGGGTAGGGAAGGGGGGGGGGAAAGGCAGGTTTTTTTCTCATTTGTTTCCTTGAATAAAAATATCTCATTTCTCATCTAACTATTTAAATGTGGTAATGAATTGGTCATTCAGCTCTTCAGTAGAGATCAGCAACAAATGCAGGCCTGGGCACTACCCATGTCAAAAACACGCATATTAGCAACAACAACCAAAAAATACAGCAGTGGATTACATCACTATTGCTCATGAATGCATCATGTCTGCTGACAAGAAAGAGCAACAGAACTGAACTGAAAATCTTGTATCTTAATGAGAGTTGTCAACCATAACATAAAGTGGTCTGGCAGAACAGAAAGTGCCTATGGCACACACAACAAATTCCTGTGGATAAGAGCACTGAAAGAACCTGATCCTTGCCTGGCCTCTGGAGGCATTTGTAAACCAAGACAACTACTCTTCATCCACTGATGATTAATAATCCAGCTGAACCGGAACATCAGGGAGTGGAGCTATTACATCTTTCCCAAGGAAGCGCTCAAAAGTCAGCCCATATTTTACCTATCAGATTTAGGTATCACAACTGGATCACAAAGGAGCTAGTGATTGCTTTCTTAAGCAAAAGTAGCTCAGAAAAAAATATTAAAGGCAATTCAATTTCACATCTCTTACGGGTTTTCTGTCTCTGGGAGAAACCCAACTGTCAATATCACTCACTGGATTTTCTCTAACAATTCACATTTCACCTTCATTCATTGTGAAATAATTGCTTCTAGCATAAGAATAGTGAAAACTAGTACTTTATGCTGGAAATACAGTGTATTCTTTTCATGCTATTTCTTATTCTCAAGCTGGCTGTTGTTTCACCAAGTCTTCATAGCTCTCTTTTTCCTTTATAAAAGATTTTTTTTCCAAAATTTTTTTTTTTGCTTTCTCACTAACTCCACAAAGAACATTCAAACATACAAGCAGTTTCTAGACTTAATGCCATATACAAAACTATGTGTAAATTTTTATGTCTATACACTTGATTATTTAATTATTTCTGCTTTCAGTCCTGATTCAAAGAATAGTAAAGTTTCAAGACACTCACCTTCCATTTTTCTTCTACATGTACTAGTATCTGAGCACAGTACTGGTGGAGGTATCTGGTCCTCAGCAAGGTGCACTGCAAGGTCTGACAGATCTCCTCTGCAAACCAACCTAATTTCCTCTCAGTAACATTTATATTCAGAACTAAGAGGCCGTCACACATGTTGCATCAACAAAATACCAGTTCAAAAAGAGGCCCCACCCATGTGTCTAGTGATGCTCATAAATGATTCATTTTAACTTCCAGCATTATTAGGGAGAGTCCTGCGGCTTGCTGAAGGAAGGGAGAGATCTTGGTACCTCACCTATAGCATAGGACTCTCAATGTCCTACAACTTGCCCTGCCTCAAAAATATTTTAAGACCAGGATGAATCTTAACACATTTTAGAGTAAGCCATTACTTTTAGCCATCCAAAGTTCCCATAAATCCCAGCACCTACTCCTCCCTTCTGGTTAGACATCTTCAGACACCTAGAGGGAAACAATATAGAACACTAGAGTTAAGCTGAATTTCTACACTCATAGGGGTCATGAGGGGATGTTTTTATTATATAATATAAGCAGAAAGCTCAGCTTTCGTAAAGTGTGCATAGCTCTTCCTCTGAGTGAAGGTTGGAGCAAAATGATCAGTTAAAAAACTTTTCCAGCTGAATTGTAAAATATACAGAGGGCATGAATTAAATGTGTTTGAAGTTGATGGCAAAATTTAATATAAAAATTACATAAGTTATTTATACTTTCTAGCACACAGTTTTGCAGCTTCTTAGCTTACTCCCCCCCCTTCTCCTGAATTTATGAAAACCATTTCCAATAACTTCTGTGAGCAAAAAACATTTAAATATTTTGGCACAAACATTGCACTGTTTTATTTAGGTTCCAGGGGTACTTAGTAAAATAAAACCACACAACCACAACAGTGTTTTCTTTGAACATGCAGTGAGGAGGACAGTGGCCTGCAAATAGGTAACATGGATTGAAATTTCTTCTAGCAAAACCAGAATGAACATGTGCCACAGTTTGCTCCTATCCTTCTTATTCCTTTATACCAAGCTTTACTCCATAAGCTATCCTTTAAATTCCCCAAAAGTTATTCTGCTTTGGATTAAAAAAAAAACCCCAAACCCACAACCCAACCTTTAACAAAAAAACAAAACAAAACAAAAAACCAACCAACCAACCAACAAAAAAACTCAAAAAAACCTCCCACCGAAAAACCAGAGAAACCAAACAAACTTAGAACAAAAAAATCTGAAAAAGACTCAGACACAATGACTGAAGTTCAGGGATTTGCGTAACTGTCTGGATTCTAGACAGTGCTTTAAGAAACCATGAAATGAAACAGTGCAACTAACACTGAAATAACTTAGTAAGCGTAACTTAACAACTGAAGTATTGTGAAATAACTTCACAGAAACTAAACCAAAGAAAAAAATCGGCACATCAACTATGGGTTTGGAAGAGAGTGGTTAAAAGATTTGTAGGATGCACATGAAAGTGAACATAATATTCAATGTGCTCATATTTTGAAAATTGAAAACATTTGACTAGTCAATAGGCAGACATGAAAAAGTATGAATCCTAAATATTTCATCTCTCTCATATATCTGAAAACTTTCTTCTTCTTAGAATTTGCCATTTGACTATTAAAATTCAACTAATTGAAAAATGAAAATTTAAATCAAATACTTTTTCATAAGAAATAATTTAGTTGCCATACACGCACAATCAGCTTTCAATCAACCTGCACAGTGGGAATGGTTGTGGTCAAGTCAGCCATCAGAGACCTGCCTACAAACAGGTGCACATACTGGTATCCAGAACCAGAACAGAAAAGTCCCAAAGTTGGTCACAGTTTCCAAGAATACAATAAAATCCCCTGAAAGATGTCTAGTTCAATCTTCTGACTGAAATATCTTGGTAAATGAAAGCCTGTGACAAATACAAGAACTCAAATAAGCATCAGTAAGTGGCTGCACCTGTGGGTTCAAAGAGACTTAATTAAGAGTGTAAAATAATAAAGACCTGAATCAGGAGCAGAACACTTTCTGTATATATATGAGTCACTGGCTTTAGTAAGTATGCTTGCTTAGATCCTTGAAGCTGCTTTGGTGCCTATCTGTCTCTGCAGGATCATTATATAGATGCCCAGCCCCAAAGCAAAGCCTCCCAGATCCCCAGGTTCCTGCCTATCAGTTTTTGCCAAGCCATCCAATTGTTGCTGCCAGCTCACAGCTATCCGACTGGTTGGTCCTCTCACTCAAGCCCAAGTCTCATGTACCTAAACTAAGAATCTTTAACAAGGTAGAAAATCACAGCATACCAACCAGCTCTCTTGGTGCACTCAGTCTGTTCTTACTCCTCTTGTCTACTAAGCCCTGCATGATATCAGGTGGATTCAGGGTGTCCATGCACCAGGGCCACCACTGAAAGAGGCACAGGAGACTGAGCACAAACAGGAAACAGATAATTGTTCAAAGAAAGGTTTTGCCTCTCAGCTTATGGCCTCTCTGAACAATTGATGCATCCTAATTGCTGAACTCCAAGGCAGGTTGCTGCCCTCCATCCAAAGTGTCTCCTCCTGGATAAAAACAGCTGCCTGTCAGTGAGGTACACCAAGCTGAGGTTAATAGTTAGTCCCTCGGTCCCAGCTGAGGCTCTTTTCCCCTCTGCCTCCATGTTTTTCCCTACCACTTTACTTATCATTCACTCAAGCTCTTCTCCACATTAACTACAGTATCTTACACATCCAACATTCCTTGAAATGAACAGAGCAGACAATATGTCTGATGCAGGGATGAAAATTCTGCAGGATAGCACACTTATGAGGATCTAGGCACTTCCAGAAATTAAGCCATTTAGGATATTAAGATCCTTTAAAGACCTTGACTTTGGACTATATAGTGCACACAATAGTACAGGTTACATTTATTTTTTACAGTATGTTTGGTTTTTTTAAAATATTACTTACATTGCAATAGACTGATGTATGATGAACATTTACAAAAAGTCAAGTGGTGTGCCTGCTAAGGCTCTGAAATCTCCATAGATTTCAATTGCCCATTGAGCCACCAGGAAAGGGCGAGGATTGAGGAAAAGGGTATTGCAATCACAGAAAGAACACCTGTGAATGGCACTGATGCAATTCTACTGCATCACTAATACATTTGGGAACAAAAAGAAGTTGCTGTAATCAAGCATCCAAGCAAGGAATCCTTTCAAGGAAAAGGAACTCAAAATGACAGCTCAACGAGGGGAAAAGGAAGGAATCAGAAAATAGTGAATTGAGACTAAAGTGTTTTGGTGAAAGTGTCATCTACTGGAAAGATGAGGTAACTGCAGTTCCTAAAAAACATTTTTCAACTTAACCATGTGTCAGCAGGCAGCTCTGAAGTTCACTTTTTGCACTTGGTCATATAATTGTATTCCTTTGATCACTGGAACTGGAGTTCATCTTATAGCAATGAGTGATGGAGTGAAAAGATACCTGTCAAGGCAGGATTTTAGAAATCATTAAGTGACATCACTAGCCACTCCCAAGAGTTCAGGAATATTCATGTCTAACAAGGAAAGGGGATAAAGAAAAAAAGGTTGGATTCCATAGGTTACTCTAAAATAAACACATTCGTTAGGAATCCACATCTGACCTTTTGAAACCTCATATTACAAGGGCTACAGGCTGACAAACATGAACTCTGTCACAGAACACACCCAGAGTTTCTTAAAATTCATAAATTAATTTGCAATGAAGGTGCCTTTCATTAAAGAGCCTGAAAGCACTGGTAGCTACTCTGTTAAGTGTAAGCAAGCATTACAACACCATATTTACAGATGAATTAGGACGTAGAAATGCTTCAAATGAAATCGTAAACCAGAAGTCTGTGTGTTTTCAGACGTACATGGCAGCTTTGTCTTTCTAGAAGCTGGAGGAAATTAGTAGCATTAAATAATTATAGGTGGTTTCTGACACAACGAAACCACCAGTCTTCATACAAAGAAACCAAAAACTCCTTCAAGGAAGCTGGACCATAGGACTCGCTTTGAGTTCTGATGGAGCTACTTGCTCTCCTGTCTCAGTCTTTTTCTGGGTTTCCATTAATTGTGTAAGCCATTTTTTTTGCTCCATTTAATAAGATTTTTTTTCAATATCCACAGTGCTGATGAGAAACACACACACACACCCATAATGCTGCAGTATATGCAGGATGCAGAAAGGTCAAACAATTATAGGATATGAACCTCATGACAGCAAGCAACATCATTTGTGCTTAAGGCATATTGGCACCATATAGAATAGAACCTAGACCCGAGTCATACTGTAGGCCTTACTTCTGTACTTCACCTTTGCTCTATAGCACTACTTTAGCTTTTTTTTTTTTTTTTTTTTTTTAATTGGCTGTTTTACTCCTGTACCTTAATAACAGTAGCAACAGTGACCGGGTTAACTTAATAGAATAAAACCATAAATGTTACATAAATTTAAATTAGTATGTTTCAATAAAAAGAAAAATTTGACTTGTTTACCAAAAAAACCCCAAACAAAACCAAAACCCTCACCTCTTTTCACAAACGGAAGCTAGAATTTATAGCTGAGTAATTTGCCAGGTAACCGACTCCAAGTTCACTTTCCAATGAGCTTGTTTCCAACTATATTTAAAAACAGAAGTGGAATAAGGAAGGGTTACTGTAAATTCAAACCTCAGCTCACTGAGCAGAAACTTTCCCACACAGAGAAACCTATAAATCACCCAGCCTGTGGTTATAACCCACCAGTCTAACTGCTCTAGTAATAGAGTAGATACCATGGATCTTTCACCCGTACAGGCAATGCTAATTGGAAAACTCTTAGTCTGAGCAGTGGGAGTTGAAAGAATAAAACTAGGAGGGACATTTCCTGCGTTGGATCACAGAAGGTTTGAGACACCCTGGAAGGAAGCAAGTTGTCTCCTATTCTGCTCTTTCATTTAAAGCTTCAATTTTTAATGAAGCTTTTTTGTTGTTTATAAGAATCCGTTTTCTCCTCTAGTGCTTTATTGCATTTAGAATTTTGTTATATAGGGGTAGATCTCAACATCTTGAGGCACAAGTCTAAAATACAGATCTCCATCCCACCAAAAAGTAAGTGTCAGGTACCGTTATTTACAATCTAAACAGCTCTTGTTTTCACCTGGAACTATCTAATGTTAAAAGATGAGGAAATATTTATTCTGACAAAATAAGTTCAATACCTGAGTGATGTAATTTTTTCAAGTTTTCTAAAATTTTGCATTCATTGCTTATTTTGAACTTAAAAATATGCAGTTATGATTTTTTAAATTTTAAACATTTGTGAGCCGATGATATGTAAGTTAAAATTAACAGGGACACACATAAAATTCTTGGCCCTTTCAGATCTCTGACATATACACAACCTGGTATATAAAGAAGATAGAAATATGTGAGAGTAAGGAAGGAGTCATGTATCAGAAATTCAAATCCCAGTATTTACTGTTTTTTTTAAACTTTTACAGACACAGTTTCTTCAATGAGAAATGGGCTCCAGTATCACTTTTTTTTTTTTTTTTTTTTTTTTTTTTTTTTTTTTTTTTTTTTTTTTTTTTTTTTTTTTTTTAAGGAAAGAAACAAATACATTTCAACTCCTTTGATTTTTTTTTTTAATTTTTTTTAGGTTATCAGGCCTGACAGCTGGTGGTTTCTCTGTTCATTCAGGAATAATTAGACAGCAGGTTTGGGCAGACAAACTAACACATTTGCTGAAACACCAATCAATGGCATTGCTCTAATGGTATTTGCCTCAGCTTTCAAAGTCTTCCCAATAATAGGGGATTAGCAATTGATTTTAGTGAAACATGGAGCTCTGTTTTCAGTAGTATAAATACATCACAAGACACAGAATGAAAAGTGTCAGAGGGGTAGGGAGCTGGAAGTGCTGGTTTAGATGGAGACAGGCAGTAGCAAAAGACAAAGCAATAGCAGGTGTCCCCCCATGATAGAAGTATTTTTATGTACTTGTTTTAGATGTATTATAGGCTCCGCTCCACTCCACTTCTGATTGCTCATTCAATTCAAACTCTGCTACTGCAACAGATTTTTACTTCTAGTTCATTACTTTGTCATAAGGGACAGGCAGGTCAACTAAACCACTAATGGCAGTGTATGAAAGGAGGTCAAAACCTAAGTCAGAACTGGCACAAAAACAGCTGATGTCTCTCAGTATAAAAGCAGTAAACACTTTCAGGTATTGTACAAGCATGGAGTACAAACATAATCTTAGAATGATGCAGCAAATACTTCCACTCTTTTACAAACCCAGCCATACAGACAAAGGTATTATTGGCAACACATTTCTTTGAAGGCCCTTTTCTCCCTTTACTAGAAGTTCCTGTGTCAGTAGGCTTCCTTTTATTTCAATAAACATTCTTGGCTTGCTTTCAGATCTCTGCCTTTTGGCAAGAAGATCCTTGATGCGTCATTTAGCATCTTAACATACAGAGGCCACAATCACATTTTTAACACCATCTTTTTTACAATAGTTTCTGATACACACTTGCATTTATACTTAATAAGTTTTACTAAGCAAAATACCCATTAACATGCTCTATAAAAGCTATATAGGTTCTACCCTCCTCAAAATGGAAAAAAAAAAATCACAAGAAACTACCTTAGCTTAGTTTAGATTCAATATACAGATTTTATTCAGTAAGCTGTAGCACACACGGAGCAAGGGTTTTGGCAAAACATTGTGTAGTTATTCTTGATTCAGCATGAGTTTATACTATCAAAAGACATTGCAGATGTCAAAAGAAGACTGCTGTTCTGGTTGTTTTTTTCTAGCAGGATGCAGTATATAATGTTATTATGCTCACCAGACTGAATTTTAAGTTAATGTACTAAGTTAGGACAAGTGTAAAGTGTTAGTAACATCTCACCATGCTTTGTGTTTGTCATGAAAAGTGGCACGGACAACTTGTTTTCGCAACTCTTAATGAAATTCCTTCACACATGGAAAAAAAATTATCATGGGACTGAATATGCATCCTTTTATACCAAGATGACCAGTAATTCAGAAATGATTGGCTACGTACTGTTCCCCATCATACATGGCCAACTTCTCCTAATGCATCTCAGTAAAATTGCATGATGATAATTTTTCAGCTATTGAATTATTTTCAGGAGAAAACCCAGAGTAAGATTCCACTTTCAGTTTTTAGTTGTTTCAATACATTCTTAATTGCACAAACTTTCCACATTTCAGCTGATACACAGAAATAGAATCCATGTCACACCTTTCTTCTTGGCACTTCACTATCAGAACTTCAGTAATGCAGTAAAAAAAGTAGTGCAATGACAACTTAATTGCATCATGAAAATAAGCAGGGAGACATCTACACACCCAGATATCACATACTTCAAGCAGCACCTTCCAGTTTTTCTAGTCAGCTTTTAAATATGACTGTATTTTAAGGACGTATGAAAATGCTTTGGGCTAGTTTGCTACCTACAAACATAGATTCTCTCCATGGTGAAGTCACAGTAGCCATAACCTTGATTTGCTGCATTTTAAACTAATCCAGCTGCCTTCAGTAATATCTTGGTCTAATCCTATGCTCAACTATGTTTTAAAGCTTTTTTTTTAACATTATGTTTCTCAGTTTCTGCTCAAAGAAACTGAATATTCACAAGATCTATTGCAAATAATTTTGCTACACTTAGAAATCAATAAGAATATCAAGTCTATTCTTTGCTGGTTTCAAACACCACACATTAGAGAGTGCCATATAATAATCTGAAATGAGTTCTTTTTCATAAGCACACATCCAGCTGAGCAATAATTACAGTGAAATATGCTGTCATCTTTCCAAAGAATAGTAATTAGGGATATGAGCCTGGATGCCTTGTATGCTTATGGAAACATTTCTTCTTTCCAGCTAATGATCATCCAAATAGTAAATCATTAAAAGGAAAATGGCAAAGAGTGTTGGTAGTGATTGTCATCAGCCTTGTACACAGCTCCCAAACTGTTGTCTTACTTTGAAGAGAAAGGATGACGATGCCAAAGTTCAAATTCTTTGTGTTTCTTTGGTGAAGAAAATAAGTACATGCAATTTATCTTGTTATTTTTTTATTGGTAACACTTCAAGACAAATCTCCCATGTTTTCCCTCCTTTATTGACCTGGGAAAACATCTTTATATTGACAGACTATCCCTATTATGTGGGGCAAAGAGTCAAAAACATCTCATACAAAAACTAGCATTGTATCTATGGCTACCATAATAACTTAAAGCAACACCTAGGAGCACAGGCATATACTTCTCTGAAACTAACTTAGAATAATCACCAGCTTCCTTTTTTCTAGTCAGACCAATTTTTACTACTCACATACTAGTGCAAATGGATTGCCAGGAGGAATGAAAAAGCCCTCCCTCACCACTCCATTTCACGGGAAACAGGAACCATTACTGTTATGCACACAGGTAACAAGTATCTAGTGAACAAGAATCTTGAGCTGGTTTTGGTTTAATGTCTCAGCATTAAATAAATATTTAACAAAGTAATTATTACCAACACTTGGTATTGTTTTAATTATTTTTCAATTAACACTACAAAGGGTAACTGGTACCTTCTTTACAGTTTTTCGAGGGATACACACCAGTCTGTTATATGACCAATGCACCAGTAAACCATAACATTTTCTTGGAACTTAGGAGAACCAGCTTCCAGAGATACAGGAAAAGCTGCTTCAAACCTAACAGTGTAGGTGTGGCTATAACTCTTATCTCCCAAATAATATGTGATCTAATTCTAAAGCCCTTACGGCAAAGTTTTCTCCTTTCTACCATTTAGATGAAAAATCACAGTGTTAATTAAATAAGCACCTTCTTTTTCTCTCTAACCTCAAGTGCAGCAAACTTCTGTGAAATTCCCACTCAGTGAGTGAGCCCATTCCAATGAATAGCATTTTTCTCATCTACTGCTAATTTTCAGCTTGTTCAGAAAAATAATTTTTAGAGCATAGAACACAACACAGAAAAAAAACTTGTTAAAAAATTGTGAAGAAGATGACAGTAAAGCAGGTCAGAGAGATTATTATTTAATTAAAAAATGCTTCCCTCTTTTACAAATACTATGACCAATCTTTTTATTTTTTTTTTTTATTTTTTGCAAAAAGTAAAAGTCATCGAATCTATTCAAAATTATTCCCCTTCCAAGTATTTTTTTTTTCTTCCTCCAAGCAGTAATACATTTCAGGTTTTGCATTTCTTAACCAATATACTGCATACAAGCCACAGGCATGTTAAAACACAAAGCAACACTTTACATTTCATCAACCTCACCGTGATGAAGCAGGTTTGTACATATTCCTGAAGCATGTTATTGCCCACACTGAAGGAATTCCCAAAGTGTGATGACTGCTATTCATGCTCAGGATATTAAAAAAAAAAAATTAAAACTGATAACCCTCCACAGCAATATAATTTAAACAAAACCCTGGTAAAATATGATAAAAGATAGGACACAGGATTAGAACAATAATGTGTTTGGACATTATGTAAGATTTACAAACACCTCAGTTACAATCTGCATTAAGCACTACAAGCAAGCTAATAACACACAGCTCCTGGTTTAATCCCAACACAATAACCAGAGATATATATTTTTTTTCAGATGTTTGATGTTTGAAACACAAAACTGTAATTACAGGGATATTACCATTTAGCTGTGCGTAAGTAATGGCAAACACATTATAAAGGCCTCATGTGCAGAAAGAACAGGCCTAGCAGCACCTCAAACAGCATGTCTATCTAACATTTGTCATTTACCACGGTCAACAAATCACACTTGCAGAACAGGTTACACATTTGTACTGAAATTCCACTGCTTTCATTACGACATCAAAGAGCTTCCAATCAAGAAAAACATCAGGGCTGATCTGGATCTCGAGCTGGTTTGCCATTATGGTAGTATTTTCTATAACCATTTTTTTAATGGACAAATATGTATCATAAATCGCATATTATATTAGGATATATACACACTTCACCAGTCTTTTCTAATACTGGATGTATGCTATAGCAAATTTTTTTCCCTTTTGTGTTAAAAATTCCAACAGATTTTCCACACTGAAAAATAGAGGTTTATTAGATCTTTGAAATAAGTAAATCCAATATATGCTTTAAAGTCTAACTTGACCCCTGACCAAAATATATTCTTCCCATGAATTTTCCCATACACATTCAATTAGTATTTATGATTTGGGATAAACTACGACAAAGTTATGAACTGTACTCATTTGTTTATAAGCCATTTATTTTTATATTAAGTCATTTATAATGTTCTGAAAATTAGATCATTCTTTCCTGCATTTCAGTGCTTATTGATACAAATTTATCTTGCTTATATATCAGTCCTTGTCTATACCATGAAAAAGAGATATTTAAATCTGTATCATGCTATTGTACTGACCCTTCAAAAGTATCTGTTCTGACAATCCATCAGGATGATATAAAACTTACAAAAGTTTGGCTACATATATGTTAAACATAAACTTCTGAAACACTCAGCTGACACTCTTTATTTTAAAAAGCATATACAGAAATTTTTGGAGAAAAAACAGGTAAAAATGACAGAACATAATAGAAAAATTGCATTATTCCTTATTAGATGTATTATTAACCTGACTTTACTTTAAGAAAAGAGAAATTTAAATAGATTAAGCAGTCAATTAAAAAAAAAAAAAAAACCAAAACCAAAACCACAAAAAAACCAGCATGAAAAAAATAGCGTGTTCCTGAATGGCTTAAAACAGTAAAAACAAATGCACAGTTTCTAGTCAGATGCTTCAGAAAAGGGTTGGCTTCTATTTTTATTAGGAAATAGCATTATCCTTGACATTTTGTAAGCCCCCTTGGAACACCACAGAAGAGTAATTTTCAAGCAAGTTCACCATTTTAGGTATATTACCTTTCTACAGAAAGGTATTATTTTGGATTGCTCAAAAGATAGCTCAAGTGGGTAATCAAAGCATTTAGGAAAACTTGTTCATAAAAACCACACAACAGTTTGTAGGTGATAATTTAGCTCTACAACTAATATTACAACTTTAACTTTAGCCTAACAAACACAGAATCCATGCATCTATTTTTTTAGAACTGGATCAGACCTGTGGTTCATTGCAGCAATGCAGTCTCTCTACTGAGAAACAGGGCTTTTTAACTGACAGTCATCTTTCTCTGAAATGTATATGTTAGAATTTTAAACTATGTTGACCAATTATTTTCAAACTTAAAGCATTAAAATCCTCTTCTGGGTTTTATTGGTCAGCTGTACCTAATGAGTCACAAAGCACATTCTAAGCTGTGGGGATCATGAATGAAACATGTTGGAAGACTTGCAAAGAGAAAACATTAAAGAAAAAGACTTGAAAACATTATTTTTTGATATTTTTGTGCTATGCTTTTTTTTCCAATTTAATTATTTCTAAATATACAATCATATTTCAGCAGTCTTGCACTAGGAAGACTGGATTAGGCTTTTAATTATTAAGATCCCACATTAACACACAGATTCAGAGACTTGGTATTTACTAATATTACCATATTAACCGGGAGGAACTGCTGGAAGATTAAGACTTGAAATCCCAATTAAATTCCATGGTCTGTTCTCACAAGCAATTGTCCAGAACTGTCTTAATTTGTGTTGAAAAAATAGTATTAACTACAGAGATGGTCTTTTAATTTTCTGTGGAACAGACCACCCATGGCATTCTAAATCTATTTTTCAGGGGAAAAAAAGAAATCTATATTTTCTCTACTAGCTTTCACAGTAATTGAATCACATGCTGTTAAAAAATTGAATTATACAAATGACTGACGGTTATAATCTTTTTCTCTTTTCATTCATCAGTGTGAATCTTTTCTTCAGTCTCAGAAGACTTAAAGAATGAATAATTAAACAATCCTTTAATATTGCCCTCATGTGAATATATTAAACTAAAAAGACATACATACTAATTTAAATAAGCATATTAACATTTTTACCTGTGTGATCTAGTAACACCTAGTTACCATTTACCTGTGTGATCTAGGTATAAAATTTTTTATTAGTGATGAATTTATTTTGAAGTTTTATAGTTTGTCTCTCATTGAGATTTTCTGTTTTAGAGAGAGTTCAATTGTTACTATGCTTACATTATCCACATAAAAAGACATCTCATAGCATCTGTGTAGACATATGGAGTCTAAAAAAATTACAAATTTATTTACTATTATGCAGCGAGTTACTCTGAAACAGTATTAAGGTGCTGAAGAACCTGATGGTCAATGGAATGCAAAAGCAATGAAAGCGAAGCAAATTAAAAATCTCTTTCTAACATTTGTGTTTTAGAGAGTTGAAAAGGAGGTTATTTTGCTTTGAACAATCTGTAGATTGACTTCTGTTTAAGTTACATATTAATTTAGTCATTCATTTTCGGAGACCATGGCTCAAATATTTCAATGAACCAGTGTTTAACAGATCTCAACTACAATGCTGCAGGACCAAGTTAATTATACAATTTTTTCTGAGAGACCTGAGCTGTGGCATAGCCTAAACAGAACCATTTAAAAATGGAACATTTTAGCTCATTGCAGCAGACATAGGTACTAGAAATTACACTATCTAGAAGTCTTAATACTAAGCTTTAACGAATACAGGCAAATTACCTTTTAATTTGCGATGTTTGGGGGTTTTATACTACAAAAGAGAGTTTGCTGAATCATTGTTTTTCCTGTTCCACTTCTGCAGGTTGCACAGAAACTTAGAGCTTGCACAACTAGAAGTTTGTTAACATAATACCATTAGCAAACAAGCAATTCACAAAAAAATTATCTTGCAGAAAGGTAATAAACTGCAGTGGTAGAAAGGTTTGAAAATTCCATAGAGAACTCATAGTTCTACTGGAGCATAAAATATTTGGACTAATTGGGAATTATTCTTGTGAATGTTACAGAAGGTAATATCTAAAACAACCATTTTGAGATATTTTCATCATGAGAACTACCCACGTGCCTTATCAGTTGCACAGGGACTCAGCAGTTTGCTTTTATTTAGTTTGTTTATATTTACATTAACAAACAAAGGGAAGGAGAAAGAGGTGTCCATCAATACACCTTGGCTAGATGAGAATCAAGAGCGCCGTTGTGGCAGTCTGGAAAAACAAAGAACATTAGCTTTATTCAGTTAAAATAGTTTTGCCAAGAGAATAAACATAACTTCTCTTCAACAGTAACCATTGTGTTTTCCACAGACATTGTGCCATTGCGTTAAAATTACTCACTTCTAGATTACATTACCTGCTTTCTCTAGATTGCACCAAAACAAAAAACAGAAGACAAGGAGGAAAGAAAATCACTTTGAAAAAAAAAAATCAAATCACTGTTTTTCAATGTGAAAAATATATGTTATAATTAACTAGACATCAGTTGCTAATCCAAAGATTAACTATATGAGCAACAAGAGAAGTAAATATGTTTGCATCTACAGTAATCATGGAAATTATTAATTAGCTAGGGGAAAAAACAGAAGTTTGCAGGACCATGTTTATCATCTAAGGTCAAGACAAAACTAATCAGCAAGTGGTTGTCTGTATGTTTGTCACTGAAAGAAAGCCTTAAATTCTTCATTAAGTGTAGCAAAAATTCAAAAGGGACAAATCTAAAATTCTCCGCTTTTCTAAATATAGGAGTGAAATAAGGCAAATCCCAAGAGGAAGGCTCAAAGAGAAGATGTTTTCTGTACTGCATATAAATCTGTTAAATCTCAAATCCGTAAGTTACCTGGAACAAGTTTTCATCTTACTTTAATAGTAAAATAGCCTATTAATTTCAAGACAGTCAGTCAAAATTAATGAGCAAACCTGTGTAAAATACTAGAATACTGAGCATGTCGGGCCATTGCATCATTATGAAACAACTTGAGAGGCCACACAGTAGCCTGAACGAAGATTTCTAACTACAGATTTTTTCATAATTATCTGCTTTTTTCTGTATGTTTATTGCTGCTAATATGCAGGGAGGGAAAGAAAGGAGAATAAAAAAAAGCTTGGAAAGGGGCAGGGGAAACCAGGGTGGTAAAAGAGTTAGAGGGCAAAATACAAAAGGAGATAATGAAAACTAGAGAACTAGGAAACAGAAGGTAAACAAACCAGAGTAAGTTGTTAGATATAACAAGCAAATGACCAACTGCTTGAGGAAAGTGGTCTTTTCAGCTACAGGGAGTGGTCAACGTTGTTGCTTGTTGTCAGCACACATCTGGCCACTGCTGGTTAAAGGTGCCTTTTGCTTTCCTGTCAAGCTACTGGGAACATAATATAATAATATAATGGGCTCTGCACAACATCTGTCCTTTATATAATGGCCAGTCTTCGCGAACGAAGAACAAGGGGAAGGTCTTTACACCTTCCAGCCTGCGCATTGGATTTTTTAGGTGAGACACAGTGTGCGCGGAACTGAGCCCACCCTTTAATCCTAAGGTTCATCTGCCGGGGCCAAGGGAGCTTGGACGGTGGCAGCGAGGTCCTCAGGATGTAGATGGATTGCCTTACAGGGCTAACGAGATCCATCTGCCCGGGGAGTGGCCCTGACTGGGAATTGAACCCAGGCCTCGGCGGTGACAGTGCCATGTCCTTAACCACTAGACCACCAGGGGCTCCCCAGAACATAATATATTTAAGCATTTGGTACTGCCTTCTCTGTTTCTCCAAGGTTACAACCTTGTTCTCATCTAACTTGAAGAAAGTGCTTCCAAAAGTAAGTATTTCACACGTGAGATTTTCATTTGACCTTCTCTTCAAACAGTTCTTAAATCTATCCACCTCATAAAGCTCTTAGATTCTCATACAGAAAATTATACCAAAAAATGTGCAATTGCTAGACACCAGATGGATTAGTCCTTTAGTTGCTTTCTCTACACATGAAACAATTTTTTCTACTAAAATGCAAGTTTCAAAATCCTGTTCCTTTCTATAATGTAGCTCCTGTTTCTCTTAGTTATTTGCATAAGTAGTTATGCACAAATGAAAAGGATCGCTGAGTGTGGACTCAGACTTCAGGCCTTATGTGGTCTTAAATGCACATGCAGAACTGTAAAACAGAATTTATCTACAAATGTATAACCTAGTGAGTCATCCTATCACTATGACAGTGATTCCACACAGTTACGCTCTGAGGTGTCATTCTTCCCACTCTTACCTACTTATATTCCATCCTAACCTGATAAGGCTTCTGATCTTTCTTCTTCCATTTTAACTGTCTCCTAGAAAGGAGATGTTAGGAGAATTACAAGTAATATTACTGCACTGCTCAAAGAGGAATCTTGAGATAGCAACCCACTGTTTCTTCACTCTTCAAGTAAGGACTCAGCCAGATCACCTTTGTTTTTTGGAGGGAGAAAGCAAAGGGCAAAGTAAATATTAAGTCAGCATAGCCAGTTTGTCATGAAATACCATAAAAAAGTTTCTCACTCTGCTGCTGCCTCCAAAGCTTTGTTGCTCTCTCATACTCTGGCAAAATGTTCTGTCCAAGGAGTTGTATTCACCTGGATCAGTTCATGGCTCCACTCACAGCACTGCTTTTCCAACAGACTGCCTGGCTATAATTTGAAGGACACCCTAGAAAGGCATGAGGATAGAAACTCCTTAAGCCAGCACTGTCATTAAA
This sequence comes from Empidonax traillii, assembly GCF_003031625.1. Classification (NCBI taxonomy): domain Eukaryota; kingdom Metazoa; phylum Chordata; class Aves; order Passeriformes; family Tyrannidae; genus Empidonax; species Empidonax traillii. The sequence goes on from NW_020955306.1 coordinate 730,562, forward strand.
GTTGTACTATAATGAAACTATGGCCTAAGTAACTCGCCTAAAACGGCACTCCATGTCAACAGAAGATGGCCAGGAACTGAACTTAATGCTCCATGGTGTGTCTACACTCTAATTTAAACATGACAGGGCAAGTCCACTGCCCAAGGACCAAAAGGCACAGGCCAGCCTACATCTGTGATCATGAGCTTGCTGTCCCCAGAATGGAATGGCCTTGTCCCAGCTTCAGACAAGCACGCATGGGCCTGAACAGAGGAAATAGCCCATAAGGCTTTTGTGTCTGCTCACCTCTGTACTTCATGCATTCTTTCTCACCTTATGATACATCATCACAGCAATGTAATGATGACTTTTTGAAGTGTTTAGGGCGTCCTTTTCCCTGTGCCTTCAGATGGCTGTCCACAGCAGCACACATCCTGTGTGTCAAAGCTGGGGCTCCTGAAGTCCCTGCTACCACCACTTTTCCAGCTCATGTTCACTGTGGCCAACTTCTAATTCTTTCTGAAAACCACATTGGGGCTGACCCACATGTGTGTGACACAGGCTTCCAGAGACACTGCTATATGCAGTAGAGCTCCCGCTTCTGGAAAATGACATGGGAAAAGCAACTAGTGCTGGAGTTCAGCAGCGCTAGTTCACACCAAGGGTCTGCACTGAGGTGTTTTTTCTTCTCAATGGAACAAGTGAAAAGAAGTACTATGGAAACTTTTTTTTTCTTACCAACAAGGTGCATTGCATCCTGACAAAACCTCAAGTTTTTTTAACATTCTTTTAAGATGTCTGGCATGATAGAGTAGCATATTATTTGAATGTGAATATTACAAGCTTCACAATTTTATTACGCTCTTACTTTATAACTCTTTCCTAGCCTCCATTGTAGCTTAACATGAGGAACAGTCTTTAAGATCATTATACCTTTAGCCCTCATTGTAAACTTCATTCCCCTATGAGCCTAGCTGCATGTTTCTAGCCAAGATCACACCTTTTAGATGGAACAGTTAAGGATGTCAGTATGAAAAATTCCTCCCACCTCATAACCACTATTTACGAAACTAAAAGAAGGCTTGCAACTTCTTTTCTCAAGGCTGTTTAAGTCATAGATAACCATTATCCATCAGATAACACACAATGCCTGAGTTGGACTAATTTTCTATACATGGCTTGAGCCTTTACAAAACTAAGTGAGCAACTCAAAGTCTTATTTTTAGTGTACCTTGGCATTTAGATTTCTGACATCCGAAGCTGATGCAGTAACAGCACACTGAAAGAACCCCGTGCTTCTGAATCATGCTTGAATTTCAGCTGCTCTCTGGAAACAGAGATTCATATGAATGCATTGAAGGCTTTCCTCTCTAAGACCGCTTAAATTATAAAAAACCATGATGCAACCTGTAAAAACACAAATACACTATGTTCCAGATTCATAGCTGAATTTAAATCCTGTTCTAGAAATCAAATATTACTCTTCTAGAAATCTTCTATTTTAAATCATAATAATGTGATACAAGAAGTTTGCAGCTGCCTAAAGATCCATTTCAAAGAGTACTTCTCATCTTCTGGGATGTCTGTCTGTCAGAGACACTCAACAGAGAACAGTACTTCTATTTACCTTTGAGAAATTACCTCCTCTTCTCCTTCCACCCACTCCAAAAGGACTTTTGATACTTCTTACCTCACAGTAGGATCAGATAAATCTCAAATCAACACCACAATATATTGCACTATCTCTTGTAACCTGTGGCAGTTTGAGATGGGATTGAAGCATTTTGGGATTTCATAAATGAGCCATGAAGACTAAAAATATGCATTCCTTCTGCATTTCTCTTAAAAATGTCAGTTCTAGGTAAAAATAACTCAATGATAAAAGAAAAAAAGAATTACTTTGGGAGGAGATTAAAAAACTTAGGGACTGAAGTCCCCAAGTTTTTTTGTTTTTAGTACTGAGCCACTTAAAGCTTTCACAATTTACAAACAGTACATTGTCTGCTTTGGATTAAGAGTTAACATTTACTATTCAGGTAAAAAGAATGAAATTGCAGCAACTGTTGAAATATATGTGTTTTTTTTTAATTTAAAAAAACCTCCAAAACACTTTTTAAGATGAAAAGACAAACCCTACATTATCGATAAGATCTTTAATTCCTGAAAGCATTAAGACTACAAGTTGCCACCTAAGCAAAAATTTAAGTACACTCCAAATTGTCATTCCTTTAAAGTAGCAGTGTAGCAACCTAAGATGAAAGGGAGTTGGGTTTTGGTTTTTGTTTTGAACAAATGATGACCATTAAAGTATGCAACTTGGAATGACTTGGAGTGTACATTTCTGCTGAGAAGCAGCATAAACATTCATAAATAACCTTGATTCAGTGGTAATGCTAGTCACTGTATGCCAGGCAAACTTATCCAGCCAAAGGCTTCTATAAATAAGTGGAGAAGATTTCTTTTGGAAGGACAAACTACCACTTATATACATGTATGTTAAGTGTACCTTATTCATTCAAAGCATAGGACACTGATATGAAAATACATGGCTCTGCTCCATCCCTTTCTCCCATTCCCATTACTCCTGACTATGCATTTTCATCCCCTTCATGTGTCAGCCTAAGAGCTTAAAGCTTAACTCAAGACAACCTAAAACCACCCACCCGTTTGGTCAGGACAGTCATCAACCCAGATGAAGACTATGCCAACCTTGCTGCTGAGCTACAGAACAATACTATTCCTCTCGTTAGTAGTCATCTTCAAAGGACCTTATAGATCTCATTCAGGTTTTCTTGTTGAAAGCCACAATTCTCCATTCAAAAATGCTTTATGTAAAATACTTGTAGCCTATTTATCCTTGCCAAACAACTGCAAACAGTTCTATACTCCTTAGCATGTAAGTGGAAGGAAGTTTGCCAACAACAGGAGAGTTCACATCAGCTGCCTAAACTGTGCCTTATGTCAGTAAACTGTGTATAGGATAGTCATGGTAATCCTTTAAAATGGTTAAAATTTCAGAAATCAAAGCCAATTGCTACGGGAACACGCACATTGCCTAGGCAGTTTACAAAAACCTCCCAAGAGTCCAACAAAGCATTCAGCACAATATTGGCAAAATTGTCTTTGTGGGTTACAGCAAGATAAGGTGTAACTGCTTCATATGATTTGATCTGTAAGCGGTGTGCTCAGTGATGAGAACAGAACCGCAGAAAACTGCTTTGCTCCCCGAGAAGATTTGAGAGCCAGTCTGCCACAGGATAATAAAACCTGAAACATCTGTAGTCTCATGAGATTTTAACAACTTAAAGGAAATACATTCTGGTTTTGCACCCTCTTCACCGACTTGAGCTTTTGGCTGTCATCAGAACAACTCTCCAGCCTTCCACTCTTCCAAATACAATCACTTCTCCAAACATGCTGACAAAAGAGGGACAGGGTACATTAGTCCTGGACCTAAACAGAGCAAGCTAAGACTTTTACCGAAATACTGCAAGAGAATTAAGCACTTTTGTGCCATCTTCAACATATCAGATGTATGAAGAGTGCAGTCCTTCCATCTGCTAAGCAGGGAGCACCACGGTGTGGACAAAAGCTGTTAAAACAGCCCAGGTAAATAACAAAGCAGCATGAGGCTGCGCACATCTGAGTGTCAAGACTACTCAAGTGCTTCCAGAAGGAGATATAAGTCTGCCTCAGCATCTCTTTGCTACAGAAACTCTTTAAAGTATGGTATTTTAAAATTTCTTTTCCAGAAATGCATTTGTTTTATATTCATATATATTAACTCCTACTTCCAGAGATTAATACTGCAAAATACCAGCTGCATTTCTGCACTGTTACTTGAGGCCTAAATTACACTTTCAACAAGCATCCCAGGAAGTACCCTCCTACTCAACGTGTAATATCTAAGCTCCCAACATACTGTAAATTAAGCAAAGGAAGGAAACAAGCTGTTTTAAATGTTTTTTATTACAGAAAAAGAAAAAGCTTACACTTGACTTAGAAAAGCAGCATTACTTTATGAATCCCAAGTTACTACAGTGAAGTTGCTTTAAGAAACCTTTAGAGACTGAAGAAAAAAAATAAAATGCTCTCCCCTCAGACAGCACTCTAGATTACTTGTGTGACCACAGAAAATGCCTGAATCTCACATCACTTCTGACACCCAGTATATGACTTGTATGTTTTTCTTCTCCTTGTGACTTGCTCAACAGTTGGGAAATGGATTTTGTGAAAACAGCAGTACATTTCAAGTTTAATTTTCAATAGTTCAGTACCCATCTGATGGATATTAGAGTTCAGAAGTGACCGAGACACTGGCTTTACTCCTAACTCTAGCTACTAAGTGGTACAGTTTTAACAGATCCCAGTGTGATCTGTTTCTTCCACAGTATTTATTCTTACTCAGGTCCCATTCAGAAAATTTCTCACCAAGGTAACTGGCTACTACTGATTATAAATACAAACAAAAAATAACCACAAAAAAAAAAAGGCTCGTAGTTGAAACAGCTCTTAGCAGTACAGCAGAACTCACATATTTTTTCATTTTGATCATACTCCATAGAAGGAACAGCAGTGTTCCAGTGACCACTTCAGGTTTTTTTATTACATCAAAAGCTGCAGGTTTCCAGCCTGAGCCAAAATTAAATATATGTAATGGATCTGTCTTGAAATCTTAAAGAGAAGACAAATCAAAAAAACGTATTACTGCCTTAATAGTCTTATATTTTGACTATTAGCACTGAGTTATGCTGAAGTCAGAAGAAATTTACAGGTTTTTCAATTGGTGATTTTTTTCTCTTTTTTAAACTTTTTTAATAAACAACCCAGGACCTCAATACCATGTTAAAAAAACTTGCTAAACACATTTTTAAGCATCTCATTCTTCATATATATACTAAAACTATACCTCAAAGACTTTGCCAAAAAATTAAACATCAACAAAATCAAAAAAACTTAAGTCACAATGTACAATTAGCTATAATGACAAAAATAAAAAAAAAATTCATAGAAGGAAAATGGAGAAAGCAAAAAATAGGGGAAAAAAAGGCATCTGACACACGTTGCTCAGTACTCTATGAACTCATATTTTTCCCTCCACCCGAAAGGAAAAAGGTTGGATTCAAAACCAGACAGAATTTTTCTGAAAAATATTCCTAATCTCTTTACATGTTGTTCATACTGTTTGATAACAACATCTTTCAAGTCAGGGATCTACTCTGCATTGCAAGCTGAAGCCAACTGTTACCAAGCTACTTAAACAGCAGAAACAAGTTTCTATCCTACAGGGAAAAAGAATACAATGTTTTCCCTCGTCACGATTCTATAGCATCATCAGATTTACTCAAATACAGAACCTGTCTATTTAAGCTTATCCATGTTTTTTATTTGAAATTCCTTAATTTAGTGCTATAGCATAGTAATTTCTTATGTGATCAAGCTGCCTTATAAGGAAGATATTACAATTTGTATTATAAAGTAATATAGCTTTGAACAAAAGAGGGGAAAAAAAAAGAAAAAAACCCAGCAAGGAGTAGTTCAAGGAGGAGCAATGTAAGTTCTGTGGTATTCTCTGTGACACTAATGCCAAAGGCTCCTTTATAGCTTCCCCGTGAATATTTTAACCCTGGACACAAATTAGTCCTTTTCAGAGTCACAGGGTTATATTCAAAGTGAATTTTATGATGAGAAAGGTAAGAAAAATGCATTATACTGATCAATCTATATAAATGTTAATATTATGCTCTTTAAATCCCTCCTTCATAGTAAGTAACCATCTCAAACAAAACCAACTACCTCAAAGATATATAACAATCTCAATTAAACACTGTAAATCAAATTTACACCATTCAAAAAGGTTGTCATTAGAGAGTTATACAAAATCGTCAGAGGGTCTTTATATTTATGTCTTCCTTTATCAAGTTATGCCGAGGATTTAGCAAACTTAATACCTTTCACACTAAGTCCGTGCAAGCACTCATAGAAAACAACAGGCAATCATGTTCTAAAAGGTTTATAACATACTTTTCCAATATTTTCAACTGCTAGAGCACTAGTAAACACTTAACTTAGAATTTAACTCCCACATCCTATATCAAGCAAATATACTTGACTGCCAATATTTATATTATTACATGGTAGAACAGTCCTCCAATTCATAAGAGTTTACATTTAATTTGAGAAAAAAAGAAAAGCTTCTTGGTTTGTGTTTTTTTTTTTTTTTCTCATAATAATTTGCAAAAGGTAGAAGATGTGACTTCTTGGAAAATTCATAACTTGTCTTTAGCTATCAGGCTCTGAAAGACTTCACAGCTCTCTTCATCTTTCTTAGTTTTCAGCCTTAATTTTATATGAATGAGTGCTTAGCTGGGCTATTACAAGCAGCAGTTCATCACATACAGTAAGGCCAAGTAACATTATCTCACTGTTCTGGAAATGAACAATTCATAACTCTTCCAAAAATGGTATAGAACTGTACCTGCAAATTTCTTCAGTTTAAGTTGCTCTTTGTTAATAAGGACAATTAAGAAAACATCCATTTTTTTTTCTGTCAATTTCTGAGAAAATTTGAATACATGCAAGTCAAAACTACCATAATGCAGACAAAACAGTCCTCTGTCATGAAGATCATCAATTAATGAAAACCTTCAATAAATAAATCTATTTGGAAATTCTAGAGAATTCTTCTGCTAAACAAGTTAGTCTTTTTTCTTTTCCATTATGTCTTTCTGTTTAAGCTCTCCATCTGAAAGTTCTGTGTATTTTCCATTCTTTTCTTCCTCTTGTTCTTCCTCACTGCCTTCGTCTGTGAGCTCTCGATCGCCACTTTCCTTTTTAGCTCCCTCATGCTCAAATACCTCTCCATCTGTATCAGCTGTGCAGATTCCATAACACATAATGCTGATGACCCCCAGGGGCAACCCAAAGAGAAAGCATCCCAGCAGTGGTGAACTCTTGAACACAGACTGTTGAAACAGAAATTTGAAGTAGAAAACACTTTCAGTGAATAAAGTTACTGCATTACTTCTCTTATCACTCTGTGTATTTATTCAAAAACATCCAAAATGAGATGCAGTGGTTTTCAGGGAGATGCATAGGTTTTTTTGGGTTTTCTGCTTCCTTGGTTTGGGGTTTGTTTTTCGTATTGCTGTTGCTTTGGGTTTTTTTCAGATTTTGTTTTGCTTTCTTCTGCAAAAATGACAAGGAGTCCTCAATTGCAACTATATCTACTATAAGTTTATAAAAAAATACTTAGAAATTCAAATATTACAATACTGCTGGGATAGTTAATGTTAACATGCCAACAGCATATCCTATTCATTGTTTGAAGTTTCAAAAACAATTGTTCTAACGGTGTTACAAAAACACTTCGAAGGAACCAGATTCAGCTACTATTTGTGCCTCATTCTCAAAAAATTTGAGTAATAAGGGATCTGCAGAAATATTCTGCTACTAGACAGCTTCCTGTTGAAGAGTAGCTTAATGGCACGAGAAGAAGTACTTATGGTTGCAGAAATTTATGGTTAAAAGTTGCACTTTCACAGAAGTAGAAGCCACTGATATAGAAAAATATAAGTTTCAATTTAAATTCACAGCATAGGTTTATTTGCTTGTGTAGGACAAGCGAAGAAATGTACTTGTGTACATCCTCAGTTAACAAAACTTCCTTAGCCATGATTAGCTTATAAGAAAGATGATACAAACAGTTGCTTTAAACCTACACAGAGTTGTATTTAATCCTTTTATGCTGTAACTAATTAAACCAATACCATTTTTCAGAACATGGAAGTGCTACCAGTTTCAGGAAAGGATGTAGAAAGATCAAGGAAAAGATTTATCCCTTAAAATACTTGTCAGACATATAGAGAGAGAGTGAAAAACTAAGAAACCAACTTATGTTGAATAATTATAAAATATAGTATTAAAATACTTAATCAAGCAGTAATTTGGCTTAAATCTAATTTACATATACCTATAATATATACACAATATATATAATATAAACCAACTTATATAAAAATATTTTTTAACCCTCTGAAAATATTCTGATTGACAAGGGTACCATCTAATTTAATGAAAAATAACACTTACCATTATAGTAGACTTGGCATCATAGATTATTCTCTTGAATCGTTGCAGAAGTCCATCACCACCCTGTGCCTGAAATTTCAAATGCAACCAAGTCAAAACTGCTGACACTTTTCAGTTATGATTCCAAAAGTTCATTCTTCAGACCTTGCAATGTTAAGTCCCTTTAGAAGGAAACGAAAAGTAATTATTCTTACATCTCGTGATGCCCAGACACTCCAACTTGTCAATCTTAGATAACTGTTATTCAATAGTCCCATGAAAAAGTCTCTCACAATTGTTTTAAACAATCAGTGCCAACTTGAACAGTGGCCTGGCACTCACTCTCTTATCATAGAGAAACACTAATGAAAATTAGCAACTGTCCTGATGTAACATCAGTAAACTGCAGAGATCTTCTGAACTTTCCTGAAGCTGCTGGATATCCATTTCAGTATTTCTGACAGTGCAGTTAGAAAAAGCTAAGGACTAAGCAAAAAGAAGATACGAAGGTGCAATAAATAAAACTTGTGTCAAGCAATGACAGACTATACCTACAATGCCAGCTAATTCAGCAAGTGTTCAAAATAACTACATGAATCTGAGGGCAATCTGTCTGTTGAACAGGACTAGTTTTCACCTGTTGAGTTGCCAGAGGAACAAACCCCATTTTGGAAGTCAACTCATCAGCACCTGATCTGACCAAAACCCCTCAAAATAGCAAAAAAGTCCACAAAGATCAAACAAGCTCACAAAAGGTTACCTATAGGGGGCCTTACAGAAAATAACAAGAAAGTCAAGGTGAATAATCCAACACTTTCCAAGGATTATTAGCTGTTCACCAGCATACTTTGAAGACTTGTCATTTCTCAACAGCCATACAATTTCTTGGGCAAAGAACATGGTCAACGTAGTGCTATTTTATGTCTGTAGACACCTTAGACAGCTTAAATGAAGGCACATCCTATATTTTTGTCTTGTATAGAGATGTGAATTTAGACCAATCTTTAATCATTCTAGCTGGAATACTGCAAACAAAAGACAGAAAGACCTAAGTGACACTATGGTAGCAAACCAAGGCATCACAAATTAATTTCCTCAAAGTTAAAAACCAGACAGAAATGAATTCCAATTGTTGTTTCAACCAAAAGGACATACTTAAATAGAGTCTGGTATGTTAATAACATAATTAAATGCATTTAAAAAAGCACTAAAAAAAGTGAGAACTGAAGAACAAAGAACTACAAAGTAAGTTATAGTAATACCCCTCACCCTGCAACTGGAAGCATGGCCAGTGAAGTCATGAACAACAAGTAAATCCACCTACATTGTGTTGCTACATCAATTTGTCAGATTCAATAAACCAAAGTGCCCCATATGACTGAAATGATCTTCAGCATTACTTGCCATTTCCACCCAATGACCTAAAACTGCTGATGTAACAGAAAGCAGGATTCAGCTAACACAGTAAGCATTCTGCAGCAAGTTGGGGCTTAAACCAACACAGGTTTCTCCTCGGAGGCAGACAAATTATTTGTTAGCGTTGCTCCCCTTCGTGGCAAAGCCTTCCACCCCCCCAAGCACAAATGAAAGCTCTGATCCATGTTTTTCTCTCATCCACACAACACAGCCTTCTGTCTAACAAAATACACCAAGGGAATAAACACTAGGAAATTATCCAAGCCATCAATTCCAGATGGATTTATTAACTTTGTTGTTTTAACAAAAGATGGCTTGATTTTAGTTTTAGAGCAGACATGGGGAAGTTTGTGTCCATTTCTAACGTACAAAGTGAGTATACCACTGTTTTTTGAATCAAAACTTATAATTTATCCACCTATTTGATTTATTATTTACCATCCAAAAGAAAGAGTACGGTTGAATTACGCACTATAATAAAAATTTTAAACAAATGCATTTAATGCAAACCAGGAGATTAATAAGGAGATCTCCATTTACCAGTGCACCAGTATAAGGAATATTAAAAGAAGCCAACCAACATTACGCTATAAACAAAATAAACCTTGTTTTCTGCAGGAGGTTCTGCAGTCAGAACAGTAAGTAACAGCACAACTCCAGAATTCACAGTCACATACTCACTGCCAGCACACAAGACAATAAGACAGATAGGACAGGAAGATAAAACAGATGACACAACAATGAGAGAAATCAAATGCTTTTCCTACTTTGGCTTCTAAGGAAATAAACATTAAACAACATGTTCCAAGTCACAATGAAGACTTACTTCTGCTGTACCATCCAAGATATTGTTAATAAACTGAACCATGTCTTCTGTGCTCTCAATGTGCCTATCTGGTAGAAAATACTGCTGATTGGAGGTATTCAATACAACAACAGTAGGGATTGTCAAGTCACTGGAAACATAAAACAGACAGTTTATACATTTAAAGAACTACCATGCAAAAACATGGAATTCAAGTAATCGCTACATCACTTAAAAGGATATCCATTAACCTTCACTGTCTTGTGTGTTCTTTATAGAAATTCCTTAAAGGCAAGAGGGAAGGGAGAAGAGAATCACCTGAATGGTTATGTTTCTCATTAGTATTTTTTTCCTTCACATCTGTGTCAGTGACACTATCAAAGCTTTTTGTAATTTACGTACCCATAGTGACTGCAAATCAGGTATCTTACAACTTTCCAATTAGTGAGAGATCACAGACAGTAGCCTCGTATACAAAACGTATTAAGTGTTTTAGTGCACAAAGGTAGAGTATAATTCAAAAATTTAATCCCATACAACCACAGTCTAACTGATCAGCTCCACTGATCAACCTCTGCCTGTCAAGTCAAAAGAATAAGACACACCAACCGAGTTTTTCAACATCACTTTTAGATATGGCAGATGAGCTACAGAGTTTTAAAAAAATTAATACTCAGCAGTTAACCATGTGCATAAGCACTACCTAGTATAACAGAACTGGAAAGAAGAAAAAAGTTAGAAACTAAATCTGGACACAGACCAATTAAATCTTCTGTTCAGTGTTTATATCAGGTTTAAGAAGTTTTAGCACTGCACAAGTATAGTGCACAACAAGAAAAATTTAAAATGCATTAATTAAGGTTAAAAATCTCCTATAGTCTTTGTCAATTTTCTACAATTCTGTCAATAATTAATTCAAATACTAGGTGGCTTTCCTTCATAGCAGAAGTAATGCAAACCTTGTTTTTCTACATTTTCACTCTTCCTTAATAGCGTCCCATCCATGTACATTTGTAATCCATGTAATATTGATGATGATTTCAGCTTTAACCATGACTATCAGTCCACAAAAAATTATTTCATTAAAATATTGTTTAGCATTTAGCATTCAAGATTGTTATTTTTCTTTGAAGTCACTGAACTTATCCTAAATTTTCTCTCATATTTTAGGTGGGTTCTTTGTTTGTTTGTTTTTGTAATTTAAATTAAAATGCAAACCTAAAAGTGAAACCATTGAATACTTATACATGAAAACTTTCTAAACTTCTAGAAAACTGAATACTTCAAGACCACATTCCCAGTACTCAAGTTGAAAGCATGGAGGCACCTCAGAAAATGTATGGGCAACTACAGAAACAACAAAATAATGTCATCATTTAAATGGAACTTTAAAAGACCAACCAAACAAAATTTTTTCCACAGAAACAACTTTCAGCATAAGATTCTCTCAGTATAATTTTCCCTTGACATTTTTATTCTGTATTTATTAGAAAAACCCAAGAAATATAAGTTGAGGGCACTCAAACCAAGTCAAGTGTTTTTTGCAAGTTAGGAACTTCTGCCAAAATACATCGTCCCACCCAAAACAGAACAAGTTTCATTACTGGGATGCACAAAGATTCCTCAAAAAAATCCAACCTCAAAACAAAACAAATGAACAAACAAGAAACTACCCAGTGTTTCTATTGCACTTAACAGTCTGGTAACTGATGTTCTTAGAGCAGCTGAAAGACAACCTCCATACACAGATTCTATACGCTATACAGAGGTTCATAAAAGCATATTTAATGCATCTCTTCCAGGAACTGAAGAATTAATACTCTACATACACCTCTAGCTGACGTTCTCAATGACACTATACACTTTAGCTTGCACAAAGCTGTATGTTTGCTTTCAGTAATGTAAGGAATATTCTGTTTTCTTCTTTTGTGTGTAGTTTTTAACCCTACCTTTTCTAACCCAACAAAAGCATGTTCATACACTGCTGAAGAGACAGAAAAATGATAAATATGCTTCTGTCAGAGTCTACTAATTCTATCCCTACAAATCATACAATATTTTGTCCTTTGTAAAGAAACAGAATTTGTTCCAATGTCCACCTGGCACAGTAAAAAAGTGTTCTGTGATACATTTCTTACTATTCAGAAGGCTTTTTCTATTTCCACTTGCTGCCATCTGGTGACAAACCAGAGCATTTGCAATATGCTTTTACTTGAATTATTCATGTATCCACAGGAAGAGCAGCTACTTGTGACACTGAACATAACTTGCTCCGTTCTTTTGCTGCTTTCCACTTACACTTGAAATGTTTACACTCTGTTCAGAAAACAATTAAAAGCCAGTGAATACTTGAGCAACAACTTCCCATATACTACAGATTACAAAGTCAGGCCTTTTGCAGATTCAGTTAAACAATCCAGCTGAACAGACCTGGCCACTGAATCACTACCACTCTAAGTGGCAGTTCTGTCTTGGTTCCCTTCATTTGCTTCCTCCCAGAGATTTCATCTCCCTCCCCCCTACTTCTCTGCACATCAGTTCTGGTACTCAGCAGAGTAGAAGGAAAGAGGTTTAAGGGTTTTGTTGAATCAGCAAAATAACTTCCCTACGTGGCTAGACAGAAACCATTTTTCTGCCAGATAAACAAGCCGAAACAGTTCAGCAGACAGTCAGACGTAAAAGCCTGCACAAGAGAAGCAATTAACCAAGTGAGAAAGGTCTCACTTTTGGCAACTATAAAGCTCAATCACATCACTTGACTTCAACTGAAAGACAGCTGTTTTTAAAGTAATTATATTCAGGTCTTAATCTACAGACATCCTACAGAAATACAGGTCTTGTGCTGCCTGGGTCTCCAGCTCCTAGAACCTTTAGGGGCACAAACACATGCTTTATTAATGCTTTGATAGCCCAGAAAGTGGTTTGGAAAACTTACAGAGCTGGCATACAGACCTCCGATTTTCGCCTCTTTCGCTCCAAAGGCCAGGGGAGAACAAATAGTCAATGGTAAATGTCAAGAAACTTAATTCTCTAATTATGCATTTTTTTAGAAAAGGATCATAACAAGGGCAACTGTCAAACATCTTGTTAAACCACTTATATATTTCAAAATCTGCCATGTACATATCAAGAGCAGACAGCATCTTACATGCATTTTATGCTTCTTCTCTACAGAAGCATACTTCTATGCATGTCTTAAAAATGCATCAAGAATGAAAATCCCACAACTCTTAACAGTTATTAACTTAACAAAGCAGACCTAAAAGATAAGTTTGTCTATCAGTATTATCAGTAAGCCAAGCTTCTAATACTAAATTATGCAGTTTAATTAATTTAACAAACAACCATTACTATGTTTCATGCTGAATTCTGAGGACACTGATTTTTTTTTTTTTTTGAGCCATAAAAGCCAGGAATTCTTCATAAGATTATTTTTAATCAAATATATTTGGTAACAAATACAAGAGAAGAAAGAAAACTCAAATAAGAATTTACTTACTCCATTAGTAAACTGTTAATGTAATCATTTCCATCCATATGGCCAAACTGGAAATCCCTGTAACAAAAATGGTGAAAAAAGCAATGATGAAAAAGAAAACAGAATGGTGGATTTAAGCAAAAAATTACCTTTAAATATTTTTCCTATAACTGAAGACACTCAGCAATGTAATTCAAAAAAGTGATGATCTACTAGACAGTTCATTTAAGATATCAGTGTACGATGTGTGCCTACCTGTGAAAGTGATCCCGATAATCTCTAGCAACTTCCTGAATAATGGACTTTAGTCTGGAGGCAAAAAAAAATGACACTAATAATCCAAGATATACTCTTTCAAAATACAAATGATAAACACTGAGATTTCCCTAGAAAACAGCAAATTTGACCTCATCAGCAATAAGGATTAACAAAAAACACCTGTTTCATCGTGGTTGGTTCCTAAAGGTTTAAAATCTCATACACAGTACTTGAACTGCATTTTCTTAGTCTAATTACATATGCAACCAGAAATGGACAGGGGAAGGTCTCGTTCCTCAGTCTCAAACTCCAACCCCTTTTAAAATGTTCCACAGACAACTAATATGTAAGCATCAGTACACTAATTTTTAATGCAAGTGAGCTGAGTACAGTCATTTGTTTAAACTTACTAAGTTCACCTCAAAGTCATCTAAACTCAAGTACTCTCATCTAAAGGTGACACAATAGCTTTTAAGAGCTATGAGATCACCGTTGGCTCCTGTGATCTCATTAACAAAGGGCAGAAGAGTGAGTCAGGAACTCCTACCATCCCACTGAACTCACATGTGCTTCACCTGAGCCATAAATTAAGTAAATTCAGGACACTAAGTCAGAAATTAGAGAATACTTGCAAGTTAAACCCACTCATTTAACCTAGTATTTCTTAATAATTAGGAAACTTCCAAAGTTCCCTCTGCCATACCAGCACATTTCTCCCGTAGTGTCACCAATACTCAGTTCTGTACCTGGTATGTTCCACTGAAGAGTTTTTATCATCAATGACTGCAATTGCCACAAGTTTTCCTAAAATAAGGAATAAAATTCTTGAAACCATTTAAAAAGAAACACACATTCTCAGACGGAAAATATGTTAACTTACAATCTCAAAGCAAAAGAGCCTCTTCAAGTTGACCAAAATGCGGTTTTCTAAAAGCTACTGAAAATAAATGAACTTGTGGCTTAATGCCACACCACTAGCATTCTATGAAAAGCCTATCCTTAGAAAGAAGTTAAAAGGGAGAAAATACAGATAAAAAAATTAGTTACCTACTCAGGCTGCATATTTGCATATACCTAAATATGAGGCTACGGAGACCTTTACCACATAACAGCAGTTACAAGCTGATTCTAAGTCACTGAATCACTCCTGTGTGGATTTAAAATGATTACTTTTCACACTACTAAAAATTTGGAGTATTATGGCAAAAAAAATTTGGAAAATACTGACAGACCTCAGAATTCATCACATCATTAAAACAATTAAAGCACTTCCTATTAGGAAAGCAGATCTGCTAACAGTGCAGTCATCAGCCAGATTAACTAAAGCCTACAGAGCGCAGATATGTTAATTCACTTGAGATGCCATGATTCATTTAAAACCCTCCCCACCAACACAACCTATGGCTCTGTTCCTATCTATCACCATGCAACAGGGAGCATTCTCCTCAAAAATAGAAAGTTGCTTTTGTCCAAGTAATACTGAGGAGTTTTAAGGGTAAGAACTATGATTCATTCCCAGGCTTTCTTGTGAAATAGCAACAGCTTCTCCCTGTCCCACTTCTTCCATACCTCAATTCTCCCTTTTCCCCATTTCTTTCCATATCCTGGGGTACTACCTAGTGAATACACTAGGAGTCAACTACCTTTTAGACTGAAAAAGGCAATGTAAATAAATTCCAGGTACATCTGTATAAAGTCAACATTTTTCTTTTTTGTAATTGGAGGAACTGTTAGACAAAAACGTAACAGGAACAAATATACTTACTACATTTAAAAAAACTTGTAAAAGCACTTCTGTAAATAACTGTTTAAAATGTAGGTGTAACAACATTAGCTTTATATGTGAGAACCTAGATGTTTCACAATCTTTAAAACCTCCAAGAACTCAATGCTGATTGAATAAAAATATTTTGAAAGGGAATGTAGATGATAAGATACCCTGCCCTGGAAAAATCAACATGTACAGCATTTTTTATGATACTTCAGAATATGTGTATCTTAAGAGTAGTACAAGTTATTTGCCCTATTGCAGAACTGACTTGGCTGCAAAATTTTTATTGGCCTGCTTTTACTTGTCCCCTTTCTGGGACAAGTCCACTTTGGCACATGCTCCACTCCCTTCATATCTGTTTTAAAGATAATCTAAATCCACTTGATGTAAAACATCTGAACCTGTCCATATCTGATACTTCTAAATCTAGTCATAAAATTCCCTGTAGGTATTCCAAGAGCTCATATACAACTTATGTAAAACCTAAGGTGCTCTTAAATTAAAAGTTCTACTAATTTTTCTGAATACTGCAGGATTAGACATACAAATATTTATGTTGTGAGGAAAGGATAAGCGTAGGACAAGGCTGTAGATGAAACCTCTAGTCAACACAACAGGTCTCACCAACACCAACAAAAGACTGGCACTATCAACTCAAACTCTGAGACTGATAAATTTCTAAGATTTAAAAAACACATTCTTAGTACTCTGTTAATTTTTCTTACTGTTTAGTACACAAGATGTCAAACAGATTAGTGGCAGCAGCATCTCACCTGTATCTCCAAGTTCATACAGTGTAAAGCCATCAACATTAAGGTAGCCTTGAAACCTTTCTCTGTTTATCCAGGATGACAAATCACCATCTTCATACTCTAAAACAAACAAACAACCAACCACATAAAAAAAATTAAACGCAATTCAAGGAGGCTAGAGAGTGAATTTTTATCTGGAGGCAACACACTAAGGAGGAAGATAAGCATATCCCTTCTATGAAGTCACAAAAAATATCCTCGATGGCCAATCTGGAGTATTTTGTTGTGGTACTACTTATTCTCGGAAATGAAAACTCCATAATAATCTTCTGAGTGATAAATTTTCAACTTACAGTAAATCTCATTAACTGTCTGAAACTGTAAATTCATCGTGTGTGTGATTCCTCTTCAGTAAGTTTTCTTCTATTTTGTGTATGATGAATTAGGACAGTGAGGGAAGGATAACTTTTATAAGTACATTACTGCCAGAAAAACAGTAATACTGGAAGCTACATCTTACTGATAACTTAAAGCAAACATCATCACTTCTACCTCAGTATTGCTAAAACAAATGCCTTGCGTTTTGTGGTGTAAGAACTAATTATTTTTTTTCTCTTCTCCTTCTTGAAGGAGTTGCTACTTATTCTAAAACTGGAGAATCTCCCAGAACCCCAACATAACCTTCAAAAAAATCCCAACTCTTCCAGTTTCTCCATATATAGTTTAAGTACCTTGTCTTAAGGTAATGTCCACTTTTACTTACCATCATAAACAAAGTAAGTTCCATCTTTGAAGACCATAACAGCAGGTAATTCAGGCAATGTCACATACTGAAAGAGTTGGTTTTCAATTAATCCATCAAAAATTAAAAGATGTTTAAACAGACAAATTAAAAAACCTGAAAACACTGAAATCCAGTCCCTGGGAAAATCCCTACGTAAATTTAAATATTTCTGTCCAAATTTACTAAAATAAATTTATCAGCTTCTGCATATTAAAAGTCACACAGCATCAATGTAGTTTTAAGAGGCAGATCTCACATAGCATAAATGAAACAGGATTTTTTACTAGTATCTCAGTAGCATGAAAAATATTTTATGAGTTGCACATGAACTTTAGATAGGAGATCGTAAACTTGAGGGTTTTATCAATCATGGCCCCTGTTCTCAATCTGTGCTGTTGTCAGCATACCTGTCATATTGTTATTTCTTCTAAATGCACAGTAAAACTAATACTGATAAACATGTCCCACTAAATCTGGGCTATTTTCTGTCGTTCAGACTGATGGGAATATAAAGAAACAGCTTCAGAAGACAAGGCTGCATACAGACCTAATTTAGGCAAAAAGAACAAGACAAGCCAGCATTACCATGTTAAAAATGATATTTAGGATGGTCAGCAACATACTAGAAAAAGAGGAGCAGAAACATTTTCCTTGGAACTTAAAGTATCTCATTTAGCTCACGTTTTCAGTGAACTGCCACGAAGATATTTTGTCATCTACTCCTGACTGCTTGCTACCATTTTAAGTTAAAATTCTAATGGCACTTGTGGTTAAAGAAGGACTGTATCATGAGCATACTTTTGATTATGTTGGCTGAATTGTCTAATTTACTGATATGTTTGGAAAAGTAAGAACTGCATCACTTCCAGACAACATGCCTTCTGCAATCTGTCTTGGAAATAAATGTAAAAGCAGTAGGTTTACAATGTAACAGCTGACACAAATGAGCAAGAAGAAAATTTTAAGTGACACTTTTGTTCTCTTATTTTAAACATAGTTTAACATCTTTAAAGGACAAATCAATCTGTGTACAGCTTATGGCTTGCAAATAACACCTGAAGCTTGGAACAACATTACCTAAGGTGCCAAAACAAAGGCTGACAGTGAACACTGTTATGCAAAGGTTCATTACAACTCTAGCAGTCAGTAATTTCATAACATTTTTGCATCTCTCTATAGAATATTTCTACTTCAGCTTAATGATAATTGGGAAAGTACCTTCTCTGGAAAAAAAACCCCTCACTGCTTACATCAGTGAGATCACACAATCTCACAGACTTCCAGCCTTTTACACTCGTTTCCACTGCACAACTGAACAGCACTTTTCTTGCTCAGGTGGGGCTGAAGTGCAAGTACTAGTATTCAAATGAAGGTGGCCTTAGATAAAAGGCTTCTGGAGATCTAACAATTCACTATTTAAAATGAGTATGTTTTACTTATGATGTTGGAAAATGCAGCTGCCTTAAAAAAAAAGAAAAAAAGCCAACAAATTATGCTAGTTCTAACCCTGCTAATCCCAAACTCATTTCAAAGTCATGTTTTATCACGCATGAAGTAGACTTAGGTCCCACTTGGAGATATCAATAAATGAAAAAGCCTCTTGATTTTGCTTCAACAGATAAGCAACAATGGTAAGACTAACAACAGTAATACCAATTTCTTTCCACCCTTGCGACTAACTTTCAGTATTTTCCTTGTTACAGACTCCTCCAAAGAGCCACATGAGAATTCTGCAGCCAGTAGACTGGATCCATTTATCCCTGGGCAGACTAACGTTTTGATCACCTATATTGTACAAGACAAAAATAACTTACCTCTTCAATTACTAAGGTACCAAAAGTACTCCATGGCAGAGACTCCCAAATTAGTTATAAAAGTGGTTGGTGAAAGGACTGTCTGAAGCGACAGAGTTGTACATTGGCTAAAAGTCCAAGTATCTACTATCTTGAGTAGATACTTTTCCAAGTATCTACTTTCTTACTCTCACATCGAGTTCCACATATCTTCCACATATCTTTGGCCAAAACAAAGCACTGACAGTCTGAAATTTGGATTGTATTCTTTCCTCACATAGACTCAAAAATTATACATTTCAGTGTAATTACTTTGAAATCTATCAAAGCCAAATATACTCTAAGAGCCCATTTATGTGCCCTTGAAACAGCAAAATTATATATATGAGAACAACACCATTTCTGTGAAAACAGTAGGCATGGAAACAGCTTACCTCAGGCACCACATCTTCTGAGGCAGAAAAAAAGTACGTATAAACTATTAGTTCTGAAGCAACTTCAATGTATTTTTCCTGAAAAAATACAAACAGTGTTTTGTAATTTCTGAACTTTTAGTATGGGGCAAATAAAAGCTTTGTGACATACATCATCCTTAAAGAGCAATTAGAAAATATGGTTTTTGGCACAAGATTGTAAAAACAAATAAATGTAGAAAGATCACATGAATTTGCTACAAGCATACACTTCAGTCTTTTAAAAGATAATTTAAATTACTCTGCGAATAGCCAAAAGAAGTAACTTTACTTAATCAAGCTTCAAACCTTTAAAGGAGATTCACCACCAACATACACAAAAAGTACACGATGTCTCTTTTGCACATGCTCAAACATATGCTGGCTAGGAAGTGGCCTGATAAGTGGTCTGGGAGGGAAATAAAAACAAGAAAGAGAAACCTCAGTCTTGTCAACCTGCAAAACCCAAACAAACAAAAATCCACAAGAAAACGTCATACAGTTTTTTGTGGGTTTTTTAAAATTAAATTCCACAATGCACATTAATTCAATTTTTACATTTATTATTTTATTTTCAACTAAAAGGAAAAAAGAAAAATCCCCCCCCCAATAACATGTTACATTCCTCAAATAGCTGAAATTTGAAACTCATTGAACTGAAATTTGAAACTCATATCTAAGTACAAAATGCTGCTACAAAATAAACATGCATGCCATTTACTGGTCACAGAATCAGAGGTTGAGCTGGACTGGAAGTGACCTTAAAGATCACCTGGTCCCATCCTCCCACCATGGGCAGGGACATCTTCCACTAAACCAGGTTGCTTGAAGCCCCACTCAGCCTGGCCTTGAACACTTCCCAGGATGGGACATCCTTACAGTAAAGAATTACATCTTACTACCCTTACAGTAAAGAATTTCTTCCTGATATTTAATCTAAATCTATCCCCTTTCTGTTTAAAACCATTGCCACTTATCCTGTCAGTACAGACCCTGCTAAAATGTCTCTCTTCTTCTAAGACCTCTTAGTGAAAGGTCACAATAAGGTCTCCATCATTTGAGAGACAAAATTCTCCATTTAAGCATAGCAGTTATGAAATGCAATCTATCACTCCATATTCCTAAACTACAGACTTCTGAATAATAACAAATATTATTGTTCTTATATCAAAGCTTCTTAATTATTTTTAAAAATGGAGGAAAGAAATGTGAATCTTTCTTCTCCCCCAAGTTTACTTGTCAATAACATTTTGAGGACACAGGCCACGGTAGGGAAGAAAGAATGAGCCAACAGAAACTGTTATGAACAATCTGCCAAAGCATTTCCTCATGCTGCCTATCAGATGCACAACTTCTGAGCATGAAGCATCTTCTGCCTTAGTAATGATGCCTGTCAGCCAACATTTAGATTGGCATTCTTTTTTCCTGACTTCCCTGAGCTTCATTTGGTTGTAGTTTCCAGTAGTTTGAAAAGCCCTTAGTTCTTGCACTGTAAAGAAGGTATTGTAGCCAGTCTCTCTGTGCTCTCTCCATGCCCCTCACCACCAGCCTCACATGTAGTCACATGTATAGTGACAGGCATCAATAGTATATATAGTTTTTCACTTTGTGTCAGTATCTTGTTCTTTTTTAAACAGATTTAATTCTTGGTTCACCTCAAAATCCTACTGAAGTTTTAAGTCACCAGAACCAGTTTCACGGAGGAACATACTTACCCTGCCACTCTATTAGCAAATTCAACTATATCATCTTTGGTTCTAGGTCCTCTATAGTTGTATGCCAAGTCACCTTTTAAGCTAGATAAACAGAAAAGACAAAAGAAAGAACAGAACTGAAATGACCTAAACTACATTTGTACATGCAAAACTACTCAATCTTCACAGGTTTATTATGGTTGCCTTTTAGTGAGTGAGAAGCAAAAGAAGTGGTCAGCAAAATATAAGACTCAATAACGCAATACAATGCAATTATACAGTAAAAACTTATTTACACAATATCTGATTTATTGACTCTTTGAAATAATTAGCATTCTTTTATATTTATTTTTCTAGTGCACAGCAGTCATTTACTTTATAAGCACACAGATACTTTAGAACATTTGCTTATGACCCTATAAAAAAAACTCACCCCACACCCAAATGAAACTCCAAATGCTCAACATTTATACTGCCAAGGTATTAGTCTTTATAAAAGACAAACATATAAACATCTTTATTCCTTTTTTTATAACTGAAAGGTATCAAATAATTTGCAAAACCTTCTGAATATATGTATTAAATTAAGCTTCCCTGAAGTGTTGGTCAGCTTATGGTACTCTGCTGACAGGGGATGTAGCACTATGAGAGTATTCCAGTAAGCTTTATTAATTCTAAATCCATATAGGTTTAGGAAACTCACAGGAAAGAAGTAACTGAGTTTTCAATGCCTCTATATGCCAATAAAACTTTTCATCCTTAAAGATTAATAAGCTAAATATCTCTTGTTGCCTTCTTATCACTTTGACGAGATTAATTATTACGTATTATGGGTATTATTAGCTTAAACAATAAACCTGCTAAAACACCCAGTCTGTTCACAGTAAAATGTACTAAAAATTATTGAGTGTTTATTTAATATGACATTGACTGGACTATAAACTACATGTGTTATAAGCAAGTAAATAGAATATCATTACGGATTGATATTTTCCTATAATTTTTGTCCTCCGCTGTCTTTTTTAAATGATGTGAAGAAAAAAATTTACATATACTTCTCTTGTTAAACAACTTTTCTCATCCTTCACCCTACACAGTAACTACTACTGCCATTTACATAAGATTTTTAAGGTACATGGGAGAGAAGAAAGAGGTCACTGAAAATAAGAAAATGCAATCAGCAGCTTACAAGAAGTTAACAGGAAGACTCAGGTATGCACTTACTGCCTGAATCATTCTTAAGATGTCAAATCAAATGAAGCAAGAAATTTTGATTTATAATAATTGTGTGTATATATAGCTGAATGACATATTTATGTACACACACTTCTACATCACTGCATAGAAAACAGCAGTTAAATGAAGTCCAATTTGTTAACATGTCTATTAAGAAATCTGTTTCTAAATAACATGATGAATATGACTGAATTTCACAGCAAAAGAGTCCAGTAGAAATCAAAGAAAGACATTATGACAAATGAGATGGTGAAGTGGTTTTTTGGGGTTTTTCTTGGTTTGGGTTTTAGGGTTTTTATGTGATTGGTTTGAGATGTTTAAATGGCCAGGGCTATTTTTTATTTACTGTCATGAAATCAGTGCTAAAAATTCAATAGAAAGCATCAACTTACAGCTTAATTGTTGGATAGCCTCGTACTCCAAATTCAGATGCAATACCTGAAAGAAATGTGTTAATGCCAAAGTGAATCAAGACTTTCTTGTTCTCCTACCTTAATCTTTAAACACAGTTTACTATTCAAGCCACAATAACAAATGAAAGAACTCCCGCTTAGTTTATTATGAATTATTTTTCTTGCTTTCAAAGAGCTGCTGTTATTAAGCTACTAAATTTTGGACCCCTTTCAGAGGTGCTGAAGGGTCCCAGCATAGGCTCTCAATTCATATGCCACTACTCAAATGCCAAGAGAATCCTCCAAATAGACATGCTTGGCCCATTCTCACCAAAAGTTAGCATGCCTTTTAAATTACAGATACAATTGACTGAAAATACTAGAGGCAAGAATTAAGCATCAAGGATGTAGAGTTGTAAATAGTAGTGCTTGAAAGAAATACAAGATATATGACATATGCTACAGTAATGCCTAACAACAGAAGTGCAGTATCATAGTGCAGTAGTTACAAAAATGTTTTTACATCATATTCTGTAGACATAAATGAACCTCACCAGACACAGACACTTTCTAAGCAATCAGTTATTTACCTGCTGCTTACTGATGTGGTGAAAAGTAAAACAACTGCAGAACTTTTTCCCCTCACCTCAGGTTTGTTTAAAACCTTGTATCTTGCTCCCATCTATTACTGGAGTACAATTTGCAACTACCCTTCCACTTGTGAACATAGCAACTGCCACCTCAAACTACACTTTCCAGTCAATTCAGTGTTTTCCAAAAGTTAAACTAAGTAGTCTTCCAAAAAGGTTAAAATTAAGTATAAAATTCTGAGAACACTTGTGCAATTCCCTATTGAGTAACAATTCTCACACTCAAAAAGCACCAAGAGACAACACCTGTAACAAACATTCTTAAGCTATCAACCATGTGTCAGAGCAAGCAGATGTGGGAGGACTTGTGTGTAGGCCTCTCAATAACAGTTCAGGAATTATGACCCTAGGGTTGTTTGCCTGGATCAGTACCCTATTGCACAGCTCTACAAATAACACTAGCAGCTCACCTACAGGCATCTTAGGCAAAGATGACTCTTCTAAGAAATATGCATACTAGGATAAATTTTATTCTGATCCTTTCCTCTCACAGCTCTACTACACAGACTAAAAATGCATTAAAATGTGTATTAGAACACTCAATCACAAGAGCTGTCAACAGAGAGTTTATTTCTCCTTGTACAGCTTTCATGCATGGACAGGAAAACTAGAAAATAGACAGTTTTTAACACATTATTTTTAAACCTCCCAGCCTTGGAGATTACCAAAATCCTCTCAACATCCTGGAATTGACATACTATTTACACCATCACCTCCACTTCTTGATATGAAGAATGCAGTACAGGTAAACAGCAGCAATTGTGCCAGCCCAAGGTGTGATGTGTTTCTACTCTGATCACATTCAGTCGACTTTGAGGCAAAGCCCCCTGAAAATTCAACTGATAAAACATTAAGTGACTACTCTGTTGATAAAACTCCTGTATCCTCATAACACAGAGCGACCCGAGGCAACACTTACTGGATGATTTATACGTACATCTGTAATTTCAGCTCTCTGACAACAAGCTACCCAGAGTTCACATTTTTCATACTACTTGCTATTTCTATTAGGAACACAAACTATGGGGAGCCAATCATTCATGTTCCTTCCTGGTTACATGTCCACGCGTTCCAGTTGCATTTCCTTCAGATATTCTCAAGACTGAATTACTTTTATTTCACAGATTCTTTAAATTGAAAAGACATCAAGCAGAGTTGACTTCAGCTTTTCATATCCAGATGTTGTAAAATTTCCACTTTCAAAATAGAAGCGTAAAACTATTTCAAGAGATTTATTGCACACTCTTCTTTATAAAATTGGTAAAAATCTGAAAAGAAAGACCTTTTCAGGGCACCAAGGAACTCTTGCAGCATTCAGTAATTTTTATATATGAAAAACTGAATTACAGAACTAAAACAATGTGCCAATTCTGTTCTAGGTATAAAATATAACATTTAGCATCAGGATGACAGATGTAAATATTTCAGGATAAAAGTTCATATCATTTATATGACTTAAAATTTTATATATATGACTGGAAAGCTAGAGATCCACAAAATGAACTTGAGACTTCTAATGCTCCAGACTTACTATGGCAAATAAGTATCCTTAAAATAAAACAAAATGTATGTGGTTTTACAGAAAAACCTACATACAATAAACTGGTGTTTGAGACAAAACCATTCTGATCTCAAAAGACCAAACTCTGCTACATGTAAGCACAGAAGAACTGGAATATCACTCATAAAGTATTCTGCATAATATTTTAGGTAAATAAAACAAAGCTGAATAATCAGATTTAACAAGGATTAATTAAAAATGTTACATGTATTTACAAAATTTTATTATGTATAGATCTCACCTGGGCCCCACTCCTCCCTACGCCTTCCCTCTTAAGTATCCTCCCGGTTCAACACAGATTTAAGTGAAATCACAATAAACAATTACATGGAAAAAAAAGAGAAAATACTCTTAAGCATTCAACAATCCTCTCACATCTACCCAAACCGTTTCTCTGAACACCTAAAGTTTTGGGTTTTCCATGAGAAAGTCAATACTTAGGAAAAGCACCAGTAAAAAAGAAAGCATTACAGCTGAATTTGGTTCTTCACGAAGACATTTACAGAGAAACATGGGAAAAAACTGGTTCAACAGTAAATTCAAAGATTTCAGCAGGCTTTCTGTAACAGTTTAAGGACCAACTACCTGAAAAGAATAACAGCAAGAACACAAAGCACTCCTTCAACAGTAATACAAGGAACCTGAAACTGGATGCTGTCAAGACACACCGCACATAAAATGCTTATATAAGTACTCTAAGAGGCGTATCAAAAGCAGATCTTTGAAAAGCTTTTACCTTCCATTAGTCAGGAAGAATTCCCTACACAAGCAGAAACAAACGGGATAAAAAACATATACTACAGCAAGTTGTCACTTTTAAAAAGAAAAAGAGTAGGAAATTGCTCTCCGATGACTGTTTGCATACTTGTGTTATGATACAGAAGAATAACTTAATATAAAAAACTAAAAGTCTCAAAACAGAGCCTGCAATGAAATTATCCCTAACCAAACCATACTTACTAGAAAAGGAAGTTGCATCCATCTTCCCAACTTTTACTGGAGAGCCCATGTTTCTCATTTCTATGCCCACTTCATTCCACACAGGCTCCAGTTTCTTGCAGTGGCCACACCAAGGTGCATAAAACTGAGAAGCAAAAACATTTTATTAAAAAAAAATAAGTTAGTAGAAGCTGATTCTACAATTAACCCTCAAATCATTAGCAAGGCTTATTTTCCAGTCATGGTTCTCCTTATGTCTTAATAAAATTGCAAGCCAATTACAAGGCTAGCATGACACAGAGCATCTATCTTTGGTCCTACTTTTAATATGAAAGCACAAGTTTGAAAAGAATACATCAAATTGTTGCACTATTAAATGATTTCTTATTTAAAAACAGACTGTGTGGGAACATTTTTAAAAATCTTCTGGAATATTTTCCTCTTTTTTTTTGAAAGTTAAAAGATCACATAAACGATCTATCTGTCAATAGGGAAAGGGCAATAGACACTATGTATACTTTCCCAAGCTGCCCCCTGGATTTTGGTTCTTCAGCAACTACCTTTATAGAAGCACAGTGAAAAACTGATCCCATTTTTGCAGGACCAAGCAGAGCTGACTTTATTTCATCTTTCTACCTATGTCTTGCAGCAACACCTCAGTGAAATTAATAGGAAAGCTATTGATGTCTTGGTACAACAAGATCAGGTCACAACCTGACAAAGCTGAATTCTGTTTTGTTATACTTCACCGATAACTGAGTCAGCACATTTAGTTTTTCCCCACTCAAAAATAACAAATCTGAAAAATACAATTTTGAGTATTACAGTACATATTTGGGTGAGATAAAAGGAATATTCCCTCATCCACAAACAAGCTCAATCTTTTTAGCAATTCCTTCTCCCTGAAATAAGGAGCACCGAAACTTTCCAAATAAGTTAGAAAAGTAAATTAAGCCTCTCACATATTTGATCTTGAAGTGCTAATAAATGTCTAGAACACAAATTAGCTGGTATAATTAGAGAATGGAACCAGTACAATTCTGAAAAGAGGTTACCACCTCCTGATAGTAAGTGTTAGGTAACCTGCTTTCTTTTTTTAAGGACTGCAAAATATAGGATGAAAGTTATCTGCATGCAGTATTCAACCTATTCCTGGTTCATCCTGAACAATACAAATTGCTTTTCCATCTTGTCAGAATTACTGTCATGAAATTTTTCTGCATCATGCACAAACAATTTTCCAAATGATGAAGCAGCCTTACTACAAAGCGCAGCATTGTAAATTTTATCTTTTGATTTCCACTAGCAGACCTTCCCATTTTTCTCACATACTCACATCTACAAGCCAAATATCATCTTTACGGTTTTCTTTAAACCTAAAAAGGGAAAAAACAAAATCAATACATCATGTATCTGAAAATAAAACAGTGAAGTGCACATGTGAAACAGGCAAAATCTAAAACTAAGATTCTTTATTTGGGTGTGAAGAAACAGAGAAGATAATATTTTCTAGTACTAACACTGCCCCAGCACTTGCTACTACACACACAGATGTAGGTTCCTATAGTTATTTCCCAGGAAAAAAAAAAACAAAACCAAACAACAAAAACTAAAACCACAAACAAACAACAAAAGAAACCAGAAAACCAGCAAGAAATAAGAATACATATAAAAGATATTTGATTGGCATATGTAATCTAAGGGGAAGAAGTATTTTGCAATTGTCTTAGTGATATCAAATACTGTTGACAGTTGTATTTTTACAGATCAACTAATACAGACTCTTAGAGCATTGGTTTACACTGTTAATCTTAGCTTTACTGAATGTAAGCTAACTAAATTATCTCTAATATTAACACATAAAGCAATTTTAGTTCAACCTACTTTAACATTCTACCACAGGCGTGTCAGTTTGTGACTTTATTGAAGTTACACAAGAAATCAACTTACTGGAATAAAAATGATTGACAAAAACCAGAGATACACAAGTGCTACTGAATACTCCTAATGCTAGACAAATGACATAAAGTGAATTGACTAGCTTAATTAACTGTAATTCTGTCAATAAATGCTAAAACCTCTAAAATTAAAATAGAATACGATAAATCAAAGTTCTTTGCTACCTCCCAAAATGTTGCTTACACACCTCACTGAACTGTTGTCACTACATGACAATATGAATTATTGCATTAGGTAACGATTTCTATGCAGATAAATAAATAAGCCAGAACTTCAATGTAAGGTTTATTTCTGTAAGGCAAGTTTCATAAAAGTTACTGGAATTGGGATTAATGTTACAAGCCATACATGATACTACATTCTTACTGCAACACTTCTGTGGTGAAAGGAGATGAAAATTTTTATATAATTATGCAGTGTGTGATCTACACTCTAAAATCCAATTAATAGAAGTTATAGCCCAGCTCACCAATTCCCAGTACACAGCATGCCTATAAATGGCTCATAGGCAGTAAGCAGAATCAGAGAACATTTATTATATTTCATTTAAAGTTGAATCTGTAATAGTCCACAATGGTCTTGAAGAAATAGTAATGCTGATGTTGGCTTACTGTTTGAAAGAAGTAATTCTGAAATCATGAATGCAATCTAATTACAGTGCTGAGTGTTTGAAACAGAAATGCAGCATTTCACTGGTAAATTCCAGCCATTTTATTGATGGTATAACAAGGTTACAATGCCTATACAGCAGGAAAGGTATTTGCAGCAACTAACACAAAACTGCTCTAAGAAAGCAGCATTTTTAAGTCACAAAATTACTTAGTTGAGCAACTCACTAAAAATTTAATTCACCACCCTAAGTGCTACAGAGCTAACAAAAGAACCAGTTAGAGTCTGGCATCTCTTGAGAACTCTAACGGAGCTGCAGCTAACTTCCAATTACAATGTTAAATAATTGGTTATGATGCAAGAGGTAGAAAGCAGCTACTGAATCATAGGATCCTGGCTGTGCTTCAACTTAGAATATGACTTTTGCTTTGAAAAAGAAGAATTTACAATTAATTGTTCTCCTCCCTCTGCCACAGTATAACTGTTACGGGAGACTGCAAAGAACATTACAGCACTGAGAAAGGTAGACTGAAATTTTACAAAACCAGCAGATAGCAACGAAAAAAGGAGAAGAAAGGAAACATCTGGAAGCTGAATATTTCAATGAAATTTAATAACTTCGGCCTAAGATAATATAAAAAATACCATAGTTTTTACAATAATAAATTTCATTCACAAGTACCTATTTCATCAACTTCCACAGAACTAAAATATGAAGTGTAACAAAAACCCAACTATCGAAACTCACTCTAGTTTTGTTAATGTCAATGATTAAACTACTAGACAACAATAAGGAAGTTCAACATACTGTTGAGCAAAAACAGAAGTCTCTGTGCGAAAGAGTATTCAAGCATTCTATAAAGGTGCTGTTTCCAGGACCTATAAATACATTTCCAATTGTAACATTGCCTCTTTTTAACTGACTTGTGCAATCTCCTATCAGCTGACAGACACAAATACACTGATGGAAAGGTGTTGCACGTCTTTGAATCAAAATTATTTGTCTCAAATAAATACGTCTTCCAAACTACATGATCAAATGTTCTCTCAACCTCCACTTAAACCAAGCACCCCACTTAATCACGAACAGTTAATTCAACAATTAGAACAATTCCAAGGGCCTTCAACCAACACAGCTGCTGTGTTTATTCCTTGCTGTCTGGCTTCTCAATTCTCTCTGCACCATTTCTTATGCTTCTGATCCTGGGTTGAGCCACCAGTGCATCCTCACCGAGAGAGAAAAATTTCCCCTTTTAGCCAGGTTACTTAACTTCTTCATTATCACACTAGAACAAGTGCACAAACACTGCAACATGAATACTGATCCTGAACAACTCATCAATTCTTACTCCAAACAGTAGTTGGAAAATCCAAGTGTTGTAAAATAGAATTTTTTTTATTGGCTATTTAAAAAAGTGATGTCACTGCAGAATTACGCTTTCTCACTCCAAAACAGCAAATACATTTAAATTCACACCTGTAGAAACATCATATGGGAATGTGATGCAGGAGCACAGATACATTCACTTACTCTACTTTCAGTCCTTGAAAATGAGTCATGTAACTTATGACAGGTAATTTTGGGGGGCACCAGCACCTATGTAACCAACAAACCGCTAAAGCAAGATAGTACATGACCAGTGACACTACACAACCAACTTAATGGCAGGATTGCCCATTTCAACTCCTACACAGTCTCAGGGCTAATTCTGCTGTAAAGGCACATTTGTTTACTCTGTAATATAACTGGCACTTCAAGCAGCCGTGAACTAGTCCTGCAGGCCTCCTTCTCTTTTCCGTTTCTGGCCATGCATGAATGCACTTATACTCGTTCTCCCAACCCCTTGTGACAGCCATGCAGCAAACTAATGAAGAAATTTCAGCACAACCAGCTTTTACTTGGGGCAAGCACGAATACACCAGTACATTTATGCTACCACGAGCAAGAAAGAACAAGGAACTCCAAGGACACTTTTGGCAATGCTACCTGCAATAACAGCTTCCAAAAAAAATCTGAAAAATTAAATTGTTCAGCAGCTTCATTAACTGAACCTATTTAATAGGTGAGACTGAGGGAAGGCCTCATCACGGTCTACAACATCTTCATGAAGGCAAGGAGAGGGGCAGACACTGATTTCGTTTATGTGGTGACCAGTGACAGGACCCAAAGGAATGGTCTGAAGTTCTGTTAGGAGAGGTTTAGGTTGGTATTAGAAAAATGTTCTTCACCCAAAGGGTGCTCAGGCACTGGAACACGCTCCCCAGGGAAGTGGTCACAGCATCAAGCCGGACACAGTTCAAGAAGCACTTGGACAATGCTCTCAGTTACATGGTGTGATTTTTGGAGCTGTCCTGCACAGGGTCAGGAGTTGGACTTCAGAGCCTTGTGGGTTCCCTCTAACACAGGGCATTCGATGATAACTCAGGCCACAATCTTTCTGCCATTACTGCTAAGAAAAAGGCAAACTTTTCCAATGCAGCTTTCTTAAAAAGCACACTATGCACAAAGTGTGGGATCATGTTCCGCGCAAGAATGCAAGCACTATTTAGGCTATAAGGCAGGACACCCCAGTACTTACGACTCATCCAGATCCTCCACAAAACCCACGCCTGACGCCACCACATGTGCCACCACTGCGAGGCAAGGAGAAGCGTTCCGTGAGTGATGTCCGACCCACCCCGGTGCTCTCAGCCCCGCCAGCCGACAGGCTCACCGCGCAGACAGCCAACCCTCCACCCTGGCCCCTCTCGCCCCCAGCGCTTCCCCACAGCCCAGTCCAGCCTGCTCCGCACCTGCTGCCCGCCTCCCAGCCTCACCGCCCTTACCTCCCTCTACCCCGCAGCCCCAGCCCGGAGGAGCTGCTGCCGCCCGCCCATCACCTGCCGCCCAAAGGAGACCCCGCGCCCGCGCTCCCGCTCCCGCCGCCATGTTTTCCCGGGAGCCGCGGCACGGCCGGAACGAGAAGCGCCGACCTTTTCCCCACGGCGCACGCGCGGGGGCCGTGGGCGAGGGGCGGGAGGCGGGGGCGGCTTTAGGGGCGCTTCCCGCCGGCTCGGGCGGTGGGCACGGTTCGATGTATGGTGACTCCCCACTGTCCGGGGCTTTCCCTTCGCTCCGCCGAAAGGCGCCCTTGGAGGCAGCGAGGGGGGAGGCGACTGTGACACCGTTACACGGGCCGGGCCGGGCCGGGACGGGCCGGGACGGGACGCGGGTGGACGTTGTCGTCTCCCCACTGGGGAGACTCGTTCGGTTGTATCAATGCTCTGGTTCCTTGGAAGAAATAAACCACGTCCTCCTTCGAGCAGGAACGCGTGTGCCGCCGCCTTTCGTGTTGCCCGCGGGTAGGACTCGTCTCGCACCACTCAGCTGCGGTGTCAGCAGCCTTCCTTCAGCTTGTGGGGGAAAAAAAGGAAATAAAAAAATCACTCTTTTGAATTTAAAGAGACGGCGAAAACTCATGAAGCAAACAAACAAAAAAAAATTATTCAGCGCGCTGAGTCTAATCTCATACCATACTCCCGGGGAGAAAAGACCCTTTGGGATTAAATTTCGTGCATTTTTTAGTTCACAAAAGTCCACCCTTTTTCAGATTAGTTTATTCATTTTTACCTAAAAAGGTTTCTTTTCCCCCAAAAAGGGGCTTTTCTATCTTTCTGATTGGCTGCTAGGTGTCCTCTGCCAAGAATGATGGATCTTATTTTGTTCTTAACCCAAAGGAAAAACTTCTGTGTTCAAAATTTTCCAAACGGCCCAGAAAGGTTTTAATTTTTATGAACTTCTCTATTTCCCTTATCCTGGCCGCAAAGGAACCCTAAAAAACCTGGGCTTTTTATTTCTCATAAGCTTGTGTGTGAAACACTTGCTTCCTGCTACTCAGTGTCCATAAGTTTCTCTTTAGTTTCCCCTAGTACAAACCTGTTATGGTATTTCCTATTTTCAACTACCTCGTTTCTCTGTCAGTGCAGATCTGTGGGTCCTGAAAGGTCAAAGAACCCTGCTGGGAAACGTTTTTTAAAAAGCTGAGAGAAAACAGGGCTGGGATTGCTCAGCCTGGAAAAGAGAAGGCTCAGGGGGACCTTATCAGTATGTATAAGTAACTGAAGGGAAATGCAAATAGAGCGATGCCAGGCACTTTCCAGTGGTGCCCACTAACAGGACAAAAGACAATGAGCATAAACTGAAACATGGAGTGTTCTCTCTGAACCTCAGGAAGCACTTTTTCACTGTGAGGGTGACTGAGCACTGCTTACCAGTCTTCCACCTCAGAGATACTCATAAGCCCCCTTAGGACATGGTCCTAAGCAACCAGCTGGAGATGGTCCCCTTTGAGCAGGGGTTTTGGACCAAATGACCTCCAGAGGTCCCTCCTAACCTCAACCATCTGTGATTCCGTCTTCTCTTCCTTGTTAGTTTTGACTCCTGCAGTCTAAGTTCTTACATACACCTTTCTCCTTATAGCAGAATTACTTTCTTCAGCTATACATGCAAATGTTTGAGATCTTTGTTGGAAAAAGAATTTACCTTATTTTTGGGCTGCTCCATGTATATGTGTGTGTGTGTATGCATACCTTCTTGTGTTTAAATATATGTGGATACATGTTCTCCTCCTGGCTATTCATTACTTTCCTTACTAGGCCATACCTAGTCTGGCAAAGACTTCCCCTTAAATTAATGTTGTGTGGGTAAAGCATGTTGGATTCATCAAATGATTCCCAGAGCTGTCTGCCCATTAGAAAATCTAGCTTCCATGTCATAAGTCCATTGGCTGAGAAATAGGTCAAGGCCTGAGAGTATATGCCATAGCTCACATTAGAATTCTAAAGTATCTGACTCTGGCCTATGCTAGACATATTTTTTCTTACCCATGTTTCACTGAAGGATTACGCAGCATTAGGTCTTAAAAAGACTATTTCACTTTTTTTTTTTCCTCCCCCTTTATCCCCCCACACCCAACTAATAAATTCCTAACATCTGTAGTGGATAAACTGTGACAATTATTCATTGAATGCAGAGAATTTCTTTTCCATGCATTTCACTTTCTGTATACCCCGGTTAGCTAAGTACTGTCTGTATGGCTGATCAAATGAAAGCTGGCATCTTTTTGATCTTAATCTAGCTGCTGTCTAGACTGAGACAATGAAAACAATTTACTCTGTCAATCCTTTAGTAGAAAATCCATACCAGAGAAAATGGGGATAGCCAAGTGACTGTTAAATTAGTAAAATCCTGTTCTCTTCCTCAGACAGTTCATGGTTGGCTTTAAATAACTTTTAAAGTGAAATAAATACTTTATGTAGTTTTGAATGGATTGAACAAATCCCTCTAGGTCCTATTTGTTAGCTTTGAAGTTTATTCTCTTTACAAATAATGGAATATAATTGTTAAACTTTTGCATTTAGTAAGTCAGTGTTGTCTTCTGCAATGGAGTACAAGCCTGTACATTATTCTTGAAATATTTTATCTTGAAATTGAAGGAGTCACTGTATATTTACTACTTTGTAACTAAATTTATGTACACCCACATACACAACACTGTTCTATGTTTATTTATACAGTTTTCGATGAAGCTTTACTGCATAAAATGTATATAGAAGATACTTCTTGCACTTCAGCCAAGTAAAAGTATCGTGGGAACAGCATGTAACATGCAAAACAAATAAACTGGATAATGATGGATGAGGTCTAGAGAAATGTCAGGGGGTTTTTGTGGTTTTGTTATTTCTACCATGAACATTTCATTTGAAAAGATACAGGATTAATGTATTACTGTTAATAGATTACTAAATTCACTGGAGAACTTAGTGTAGAAAAGGGATGATTTGGCATATGCACTGAGCAGAAGATATATTAAAAAAAAAAAAAAAGCCATAAAGGATAAGAAGCAAAAAGCACAGAGGGTACTATCGAAGCCCTGGGAGGTACTGCAGCAAAAAGTGGGAATTATAGGGAGATCAGCAATCAATGAAACATTGGAAACTGAACACCAAGGGTTCAAAGACTCATTCCAATCCATATTGTTTTTTGTTTTTGTTTTTGTTTTTTTTTTTAACCTGTTAGACAGGGAAATTCAACAAAGAGAAGATCAAGGTTTGCCCCATGGCCTGCTGAAGGTGGTTTTACAGTCCAATTTTGCTGTTGCAAGATTTTTGATCTGTTTGTGCAGACTGTCCACTCTTCTTGCCCTGTATGAAGAGCAGGGAAAAGGATGGTTTACCTGTAACTTTAAATTATACAGTGCAGACTTAGTTTTACTGGAATATGTGGACTTTTACTTTAAGAGAAATAATCTCTTTCAAATAAATTCCTGTCTAAGATTCATTCCATTGTAAACAGAATATCAAGGTTGATTTCAATACATATTTGCATAAATAAAATACTTAGAATATTGAAATTCTTTTACACATCTTTATTATTATACAGTGGGTAATGAATCCATGACACCATACTAAAGAAGACTTCCCAGCACTGCCCAGCCAGGCATGAAAGTTTGTATGGAAGGATCAGATTAAAAATATAGAAAGTGGATGGAAGAGTTGAAAGAAAGAAGAAAGATGTGGGAAAAAGAGGAAAGGAAGCAAAATGAGACCTTGAACAAGAAAAGGAGGCACAGAAGAAGATATGAGAGTGTTCTAATATGGACAAAGTTTTGGAGGTAGGTTTGGTGACCAGTTAATACTGTGGCCTACATCAAGAGCTTATGGTAGGGAGGGAAGAAGAGAAGTTAAGAAAAGTCAAGAACCTGAAATGTGGAAAAGACTACAGGTTCTATCTAGTGAAGAAGGCAAACCAAGAAATTCCCATACCTTCTAAATTTGCCACCAGTACTATCCCCCAATGATGCTACTATTTTGGGGTATATATTACTATTTATTTTATATAAATTTTACTGTATATTTTTATTTCATTGTATATTATTTACTAAATATATTTGCTATTATATGAAATTTTTAAACATCAAAATGGTATTTCTGAACATTTACACAAAAATTTTATACAAAAAGTTTTCCAGATATTTATGTTTTTCTTTCAGGTGTCTGAAATCTGAGAAAGTGTGGGAAAATATATATTTTAATTTTAGTAGAAGTAGTCCAGGAATAAGCTTTGTAATTTCTAAATTAAAAGAGATTTTGAAAGTATAGAAAATATATATTTCTTATTACTTAATAAGAAACAGGTGTTCTGCATTTCAAAAATATTCACTCCCTTGGTATTTACCTTTTATCAAAATTTAAAATTACAGTGCTCACAATTAAGAATTGTTGTCTAGACATGTTAAGCAGAACAAAAATCTGAATAAATATTACTCAAATAGCTTTTCACGTGAACCAGATGGACTGTCATAATGAAAGTGGAGGGAGGATATGTACTTTAATTCAAAAGAGATGAGTGCACATTTCTGAACAAACACTTATTGTGTTTTTATATTTTTAGAAAACACATCCATACACTTGTATAACTATATGCCAGCAACAGAAGTGTTTGTCTTCATGTGTAATATCGGTAGTATCACAAACAGGATCATCAGTAATTGCATCATTCAGTATTGAATGTTTTAACAGACAATATGCTGTTATAAATAGTTGATATCAGTGCTGCTTACTTCTCTCTCTCTGCAAGAATAAGCTGTACTAATATGTAGTATCTTCCCATAGTGACTACATCTATGGCAGTGGGTCTGTACCAGCTTATTTGTGAGTACCTAAGTCAGTGCCATAAAATGAACTAAGCAGGAACACATTTTTCATGAATCATAATTAACTTCAAAGTAGTAATAAACTGGCAGTGAAATAAATTCATGTTCAGTTAGAAGAACACATGATCTGGTACACTTTGGGGACTTTTTACGTGCTTTGCATGACAATGCATGCAGGTTCTGCAAGGTGCAACACGAAGTAGAATCTGAATTAAAAACATAATTTTGATGGCACTAATACTGTTGACTCTGGCAGTGGAACTTCTCAGGTCCTGCATTAACAATTCACCTTTCCATATACCTTTAGTTTTTAAAATTGAGCTGATCCTTAGGGTTTGGGGCTTTTTTT
>NW_020955306.1:767322-803192 GCF_003031625.1 Empidonax traillii
TTCTAGAATCTTCCCTGTCCGAGCTGTATGGAAGAGAGATTTTAGCATATTATAGACTAAGTGGAGTAAAAACATATTTATTCCAGAATTTAATTTTTAGAATAATACGTTTTTGGTTTTCATGTTTTCAGCATTCAGTTTATATATGCTGTTTCTGATTCGTCTTTTCTGAGACTGAAATAATAACCAAAAGATTATGTCAAAACCAGTTTAATGTTCAGATCAACGTGTTAGTATATCAAGGAAATGCTTTCTACAATAGAAACACTGGCAAGAACAGGCTTATGCTACCACAGAAAATTTTTAATAATACTTCATGCATACGTCATTTTTTAAATAATAGGCAATTACAAGCAATTACACAGCATAATAGGTAATTACACGGGATACTACTGTTATATCTCTTCTCACACCACTCCCAGACTGTCAGGCAGACAGCGTCGATCAGGTTGTGATGCAGTACCTCTGGTGATACAGCAACTTCTTCCAATTTCCATGACTGTAGCTGTCCCACCACAGCACCCACAGCAGCTCCAGCAGATTCCTGACCTTTCTGTAATGCAGTTGGGCATGGCCATAAGCTGCTGCAACTAGGTGGACAGTGCTGTTGTCCAGCCATGACCTTCTGAACCAGCAGCTAGGCTTGGGTTTTAGGTAAAAAAAAAAAAAATAATCTCCATCCACTTTTTCCATATAGGCATGTTCTGCTAACTAAATTTTAAATGCTAGGTATCTATATTTTAGTCAGGGTGGGGATGGGTGGGAGTCAAACTGAATTTTTGCTCCTAAAGTGCGTGCCATTCACTTCAAGGAATACAAATAACACAAGAACATTCTTATCCAAATTTAGAATATCATTTTTCAGCCTTTACCCTAGGGAAACAAAATTTTGCAATTATTTTCATTGGTAATTATCTTTCTGGGTTGTTGTTTTTTTTTCATTCAGCAGTTATCAGACTTGTGTCCATGAAGTCATTTAATTAATGCAGTAATTTTTTTATTTAAAATAATGGTTGCAGGCACTTTGAAGTAATTTTTTGCAATGCTTACATTTACACTTCAGTTGAGTAGTGGTTTTTCACATCTGAATTTCTCTTAGTGCAGTATGTTACCATGATGACTTGATATAGTTTGAAACTCCAAGAGAATAATTAATGCAAAAGAAATGTGTAATATCCTCTGCAGGATTTTTATTTAGCTTTATTATACTTTAATTTTCACTCTTATGCTGGCTGCCAGAATACTTGCCCATCACTATGACTATAGGAACCAGAACACATTCATAGTATTTTAGGGAGATCCAGAAGAAATGTAAAGAGTTATTCAATAGTATTTTCTTCCTAACTTAGCCACATCTTTTTATAGCAAAAAATATTCTGCATATAGGAGGCAAGAACAAGAAAACAGAAGAAAATATGCTTTAAATT
Source organism: Empidonax traillii (assembly GCF_003031625.1). Taxonomy (NCBI): domain Eukaryota; kingdom Metazoa; phylum Chordata; class Aves; order Passeriformes; family Tyrannidae; genus Empidonax; species Empidonax traillii. The sequence goes on from NW_020955306.1 coordinate 768,750, forward strand.
AATGTTAGTTAACATAGCTTCTAGTGTAATTTAAGTCAAAGCACATTAATAATAGTGTGGTCAGATAAATTGAGAGGTATTCTTGGCGTGCAGCAGATGTTACCTGGCAAATAAAAATCTTGTAACTCAAGTCAGTAGGCAGGCAAAAAGTTGAAATTACAGGTGGATGAAGTAATTAGTGAATTCTTGAAGACCTGATTCAGAGTAATTTAAACAAAGATTACCTATACATCCTGACAATTTTTAGACCTAACCTAGAAAACTGAATGTCTGTATTTGCAAGTGTTGTTTAGCAGAAAAATGGTTGCAGACAAAGAAATAATGCTTTTGGAATTTACATCAATTTGTTGGCAAGAAGTTCTTTAACTTGATGGAACTGTGCTGAATCCAGAATCGGAGAGTAAGCTTCCATTGTTGTCACTCACTCAATAAGGGAATGTCCCCCCATGGTAAGAAGTGAACAACTTACATGCCTTGTACAGTCTGAATCCACACCAGATCTAAAGTACAGTTAGAAGATGTTTTCTTAATAGATTTTATTGTTTGTTTGTTTGTTTGTTTGTTTTAATTAGTTTCCTTGCCCCTTAGCACTATTTAATAGAGTTATCTTTCCCCTTTTAGACTTTTCAGTTATGTCTGTTTTGACATAATAGTGGTACTAAAGCAATGCTTCCCTGCAGATGAACAATGCTACAGAGCTTTTCTCTGTCATACTGATGACTGTCCAGTTGGGTGGTGTCATGTAAGTGATGACAATTGCATGTCAGAAAGTTGCAAATCTGAAAGTGGAGCAGAAGCCTTCCTCTGAGTGCCAGAAGTAAATAGCTTCCAACCTTCATCTTCATGGGAGGCTTGATTTTCTTACACCTGATAAGCACAGAGTCTACCTGCACTCCTTTCATTACTGTTGAAGGTTCTTGAAGCTGCAGGGTCTTGGAGATGATCCTGTTGTTGTGAATTGTTATAAGTGACCATCACCTCCATCATTTCCAGCTCTGAGGACCATCCCAGTGTGCCAAGACAGAAAAGGATCTCTGTCCCAGCCTAGTCCTTGCCATTGTCTCTGTTGGCCCTTTTTTTGACCAGGTTTGTGTCTCTATGGGCTCTTGTTTATGGTTTCCCCCTTTAGTCATTATTGAGTAAAGAGTACTCAGTGCATTGAAAAGGTTCTTGATCTGATGATGACCTTAACAAATCAAATGCTCTCCCCTTCCACATGCCCTTGCACCAAACTATTTCTCATCATCTCTGATGTTACACCTGGTGACCTCCTCCTGCAGTCAGTTTGCTTCGTCACAAAAACAGGCAGGCAAGGAGCCCAGCTCTTCTTGCCTCACCTCACCCAGAGGCCCCAGGCATCCCTGCAGCCACATCCCTGCAGAGCTACAGCTCCTCCGGAGCTCATGCTGGATCAAGGCCTCTGTTATGCAGGAACAGTTCCTCCACCAGAGGTTGGGGACCATACCCTGTAGGACATTACCACCACTGCTGAGCACAGGAAGGTGCTTCTCATCAGGGCATCTGTCCCCCTTTTCTATGCACCCTTCTCTGCCAACTGCTGCTGGTGCCTCCTTGGGCAGTGCCGTGTCCACCATCGACCCTCATCAGTCATGCTAGAGGAGATCTGTAACAGCTGACCACGAGGTCAGGAAGCAAATAGACTGGATTTGGTGCACTGCACATCACATAAAGATTCCAGTCATGGCCCAGGGTCAAATGAGGTTGGTGGAGAGGATTACTGTGACTAGTGCCATCAGAGGTACTAAGATGTACATAAAGGGACTTCAGGAATAAGTCCTGTTCTAGTCAGCTGACACATGGTGATGCAGCAACAAGCAGGTATAGCTGAGATACAGCCTTTACAGAAGAGGGGTTCTCTCCACACAGATGGTCTGGACATGCTGAAGGCTGTCTTTGTGTATTTTTAGGACTTCCATATATCGTTTTCATTAATCAAAATATACCTGTTCTCTGATAATAAAATAAAGTTTACATGTTTACCCAATTCCTTAGATGCAGGGAAATATTTCAGATTTTCAAGTTTCTTGCTTCCTTCCCTCTTTGTTCCCATATAATTAACAATATGAAGACTCTATAAAGCAACATTCTCAGAAAATCTTGGAGCATTTTCCTGTTTTAAAGATTGGGAAACTGAGGCACATAAGAAAAGGAATGTAAGGTGTTTATGCACTGCAGCTTTAAGAGATAACCCAGGGTCTTGAAAAAAAAAAAACAAAAACATGTCAAAAGCCCAAACTAGCAAAATCACTAATTATAAGAAGTAACCAATTGGCTAAATGCTTGGGAAATACACTACATTGTTAGTAGGAGCCAGGATTGTGTTACAGGAAAGACAAAAATCTTTAAATGATGCCAAAGGTTTCTTCTCCTATGACAACTACACTGCCTTGAAAATTGTCACAGTATATGTTCAGACCTTATGTATATTGTATCTCAAAAATAGCGAGAAACACATTTGAAGTATAAAAACTACATATTCTTGTCTGAAATACTGCATTTTGCTAGCTACATCTTCAGTCTTATTGCACCTACTCTGTAACATGGATGTTTTGCTTGTGCAGAGTCCAGCTAATAATAATAATGATGTTGTTTTATATAATTTTCATTTGAAGAAATTACTTATGCCTGTGCAATCAAGCAGACTGCTTTAGCAGATAGTGGCTAATATATTCTGATTATGCAATTCTTAAATATTGCATTCACTTTAGGGTGAGTAATGAGGTTTTAATAGTTTTCAGTTTTAATAAATTTTCTTAAAATATACCTTTAACCATTTTGAATTATTTTATGTGCTCAATTTAATTTTCATAATTATTCTTTGGCAAGCAAATCTACATAAATACCAGAGCTGTTGACATAAAATTTAATAAGCAAGCATTTGTATTAGAACTTGGATTTTAATTTTATTTGATCTTACCAGCCAAAGTAGTCAGTAACTATTCACAATTAACTGTGTGTTCAGAATGCGGACTAGAGATTGCATAGATACAATTTTCCGGTTATATAAAGGGTAAATAGACTGAAATATTTTTAAGGAAACAATTGTAAAAAAAGCAAAGAAAAAAAGGTCAAATTTATTTAAATATTTTCCTATATGTTGTTATCCTTATATTGTGAAAAATCTGATTTTCCCCCTCACTAGGTTGTATTTCACATATGCAGAAAACATTTTCAATGAGGCATTACTCAACATCTGCAGGAAGAATTGTTCTGTAGCTTCCTTAGTCTTTTTTTGGCAACTCCATGGTTAAAATTTTCTACAGTTAAAATGGAAAATGATTTTGCAACTTCAGGCTAAGGTGCTATATATCATATTAGATATGTGTAAAATAACTTCTTAATGCTGACCACTGTAATTTTAATACCTATAGATCTCATTAACCACACAAACAAAATCCCATTTAGTTCATTCAAGTTTCTGTGTCACTATGCATGATGACCACCACCCTTCTTGAATCTGAACAGATTAATTTGTTACTGTAGGTCTGCATGTGTCCATATACCACCAAATATCTGTGAGTTTTCTTTTTCCCTCTTCTAATGGAGGGGGTTTATAGACATACTGTAGCATGGGATGTAATATGCTTGCATGGTGAAAAAAAAAAAGAGAAATAAATTAATTTTTGTTTAGTAAGAACAGTGTTGTATTGTTTTAGGTGGACATCCAGGCACGTTTTTATTTCTTTACAATCATTCTGTCATTTTTGCTTCTTCAAGGGCTGTTTGACAAAGAGGGTGATTAATTCCCAGGGTTTTTCTTGTCTTTGGTGAAATAGTTTCTAGATTGTGGATAATAGCAAACATCTGCAGAGCTCTATTTGTAGAGCCAACAGGATGCAAGTAGATTGTGGGGTGCTAATGTAATAGCTGTGATAAAAACCAGACACTGTATTAATGAAAACCAACCTTTTGGGCTGGTAACTATTATGATTTTCTGTATTGTATCTCCCTGTATACTTTCCACTTAGGAAGGGTTGTCCCCTTTTGAAAGAAAGTCACTCCAGTATGTGCAAAGCTTAAACCACGTCACATTCACCATGTTACCTCCAGGACATCTTTCCATAGTTGCAGACAGGAAGGAGAGCCAGCAGCCCAGGCATCTAAGACTCTGAAACACCAAGGGAGAGAGTCTTGGGCCACTGCAAGGGCTGGTGGCCCCGTGGGCTGTCAGGCAGTGGGGGGGTCTCCATCGGAGTCTGTCAAGGCAGGTCATGTCAACCAGTTCCTATCCCACCCCCCCAGCCAGGGGCACTAGGGCAGACTCAGCCCCAGGCACTGGGAAGCTCCCTGGGCCCATGGGTGGGCTGAGCAGAGCTGTGGGAGCTGGAGAGCAGCGCTGCTGCAGCAAGTGGCATTGTTCCCTTTGAATAGAAGGATATAGCAGAACCCACAGAGATCGTTCCTTGTATTTGAAACATCCAAGGAAACATAACAGTACTGTGGATTTTCTTTTAGAGCCAGATATTTTCTGTCACTAGAGAGTCGATGCTGCACTGTGATGGCCTAGCTTTGTCATCTTGTTGTCCTGAGGTTAGAGGCTTAGAATCGTGGTTAATGTTTTTCCACACTTCAAAAAGTACGATTTGGTTTCCCTTGCTATAATCTGAAAGTGTTAACATATTTTCTGTCCTTTTCGGGGTTTAAGACACGATTACACACGCAAAAATTCAGCATTTTCCAGATAAGAGTTTCAATATCAAGTAGAGAGATTTTTAGAATTTCAACCTCACGTACATGACAGAAGTATAATTACAGAAGAATTTTCTAAACGCTGTCTCAAAATACCAAAATTTCAAAAGGTTGTACTCATCAGAAAAACACCGGTACAAGGTATAGCATTAGATAGAGCATATACATGAATAAAATATTACTGTTTTACATAACTGGTAGTGCACAAAAACGACACACAGCTGGACGCCAGGCTGAGGCCTCCAACAAAAACTTTCTCAGCCTACTTTTTCACAGCCTGTGTAGAAAACATTCCTGTTGCCAGATGTTTTGATGAGGTTAGATCTGTGATATCCCCTCTGGAATGATGGCCACCATCTTTGTAATGAACAGCTTAGCTTATGTCTTAGCTTTCCAGCATCCCACTGATTTTCACAGAACTCTGTGTCCTCCTTTCAGGCTTTGAAGCTGAAAAAGAAAGTAATGTTTTGTTGGCTTGTGAACCAGTCTGTCAACATCTTGGAACTGTAAATTACAGCACGCTTACCATAGTTTGCTTGGATTGGCAGAAACTAGTTGTACACATGTCAGTATCCTGTGATTATTAGCAGCAGCAGAAACTAGAAGAGCTAACATAACATGGGACTAAATGAGATATCTGGTAAGAATATTTTTGAGGGTTGCTGTTATCCTGTTATCCTGTTCTGATTCTTCCACTCATGTGAGAAATTATTCTGCTTTTTTTGACCTGAAAACATTATGTTCTGGCAGGCAATCATACAATCTTGATTGAATTTCAAGGGAAAAAAAGACCCTCCCAGCATTTTTACTTATAGTATTTCAAATTTATTTGCTTGTTTTGGCACTCTCTTTTTCTCCTATCTAAGAATTGGGTTTCTGCACATTTTTTTTAAAGATTCTAATCTGACAGCGTCTAGGAGTCTGAATTCCATATAATGTGTCATTTACTTCCTGTGTGACATAAATTATATGCATTTACTTCATCTGCAAAGGCACAAAAAATATTATCATAAGGTTGTTGTGGGATCTAATATTTATAAAGCATGCTCTAATCCCTTCCACTGAGAAGTCTCATGAGAGAATATTTATGCTGTTCAAAATGTTAGCTCTGAAGAATAGGAACATATAAACCAAACATTTAATTAAAAATCTCTCTATGTGAAGATTTATTTTGGCTTTTAGTTGCATAAGTCAGTATTATATATGATCTATAGCTATTCTATAGCTATTCTGTACATTAGACCAATATCAATATCAAAAAAGGTATTAAAGAGTTTAAGTACTTAAAAAGGGAATGTGGGAGAAGTTAATGCATTATAAGAAAAAAACATTTTTGTGATTCTGTCATTCCTTTATCCCAGATGCTACATTTCCCCTGATATCATTGCTTATAAAGTGCAGTTTAACTTTTTTTGTGTGTGTGTTTGTAATAAGGTCTGTCTTATAAATATAGTTTTATCATTAAATCTCATAATACAATGTGGATGAATTGGAAATATCCATGAACATCAAGGAAAATGTGACAGTAGGGTGTCTCAGGTAAAGTCTGGAGCAGGATTTAAAGGGCAGACTTTAATAACCTGCTGTACCAGTGACTTTCTGAGAAGTCACAGTCCCTGTGTTTTCCAGTCTAAGTTTCAAAAAAGGAAAACTGTGCTAACATTAATTTGCAGGAATTTAGATACTCTGAGAATCTTATGTTTCCAGGTACCTGAAGGAATTTTTTAACAGGATTTCATCATAATGGTTTGTATCACCCCATGCTGATTTAGCTATACTTTTATTACCTGCTTACACTGAGAGTATGGGTGCCAGTAACTGAAAATTAGTTTCTATATGGATTCTTCCACAATGTTGCTAGGTGAATACGTGGTTTCTAAAACCTTCAGTGTTCAAGGGATAGCATGTCTTAGTCTGCTTTATTTTAATGGAAGACTCACACCAAATTCAAATAGGTAGAAATGTGTTTCAGCAAAATGTTTATTCACTAAATACACATATCAGCAACAAAACTATTGATGTAAAAGTTTTGTCTTCAGTTAATATTCCATGGGTGTAGAGAAAAGGGGGTTTACATTCTGAAGATAATACTACTTTGAAAATTATTACAATATATTTACATTTTCAGTCACCAACTTAGAATTTTGAGATGACTACATAAAGACACAAAGTGCTCTCATTTTCTCCTTTCTAACTTTCCCCTCTATATTTTTACAGCTGATTGTTAGAAATTTCTGGATAATAATTGCTTTTTAGTCTAATTTCTCATAGGACAGGAAAATGCTTCTCTAGCTGTGCAATGGGCACAGCATCTTTTCTTAGATACTGTGAAACTTCCTCTTTCATCCCTTCAGTTGGGCAGCTTTCACCATAAGATGCTAGTGAGATATAACTGAAGAGTATGAAGGGGCTTTTCGTCAGAGAATATATGTGTCAGCAGGCTAGAAGTAGCAAGCTCCCAGGTTTGGTGTTAGCAACCTCTTTGAGAATGGCTCATTCCTGCTGGGCCAGACGAGCTGTCACTTGGGAAAGGGCCAGGTTCCTCCAAACAGGCCAACCTGCCATGCTGCTGCTGCTGTTGCTGGATTGTCTTCTAGTTCCATGGAGCTGGCAGGAGAGAAAAGTCTTACAGTTCTAGTCAGTACTTTTGAGTCCTGGAGCTATTAGCTGTTGCTGCTCCAGCAGTTGCACTTCCATCTGTTTTCACTTTCCATATCTTGCCTAATTTTAGTTTGCCTGCTTTCTTACACCTCAACAAGAATTTTCTCAGTGAACCAGAGCCAAGGTCAGGCAGTAGGGCTGTACAAACCAGGGACAGCTGAACCCCACAGCAGAGGGTCACACAGCTACTAATGAGAAAAGTTACTGTGAGGAAAGTACTGGTATAGAAGCCAAGAAGCCAGTGAAACAAAAAATGAAAGTCAGAGTGTGGAAAAAAGGGCAACAGAACACAGCATAATTTTTTTAAGACACTGGATTCATCATACAAGTATGATCTATTCAAAGTCTAGCTTTGAATTTCATGTCCCTAAATTCAGCTACGAAGTCATGGCCAAGTAAAAAGGTACACTGATGAAAGATAACTGTCAAAGGTAACAAAGTCCAAGTACATACTTTTAAATTTCTGCATGCAGTTAACTTGATTTCTGTAATACAGTTTTACTTTATATTGGTTTGATTTAAAATATCCAATATTGACTGAATCAGAAAAAAAAAAACATCAGTAGATTTTCTGTGGCCCTGGAGCACCAGCCCTGCCTGTCCTTGCCCACAGCCCAGGACCCTATTGAGTCCTCTGACCCAGCAATGCCCCAACCAGGCTGGTCTCCAGCTCCTCACAGCCCTACCCTGCCTGGCCATGGGTCCCCGGAGTCAGGCCCACATCTCAGCCTTTGTCTGTCCCTAACTCCATCCCCAGGGGGCTGCCCCATGCTGCCTGGTTGCCTCCCAGCTGCCTGCTTCTAATAGACCGTGGGGACCCTCTGCCACCAGCACAGCCCCTGTGGTGCCCTGACACCTGCACAAAACTGTGTTCAGAGGGTATTAGGAGTAGGAAGTCCTATGCACAAGACTTTTCATCAAGGGACGTGATGTCCGAAAGAAATGCTACAGTTTTGTAGTGAATATGTCAGTATCAATTCAAACGGCAGCTGTAATTTAACCATGAGGGAGGTGACACAAACTGGTTAGTACTACTGCATTGAGGCTCAGGACATTATTTGCTTTTTTTCATGGTTCTGCTACTCAGGTGTTTGTAAGTATGATAAGCTCAAATAACTTTCCACCTAAATTCTCTATGGGAAGTTGAGAATTATGATGCTTTTGCTTTTGTTAAAATCCGCTTTATAGAGATTTGGTGGGGTTTTTTGCTGAAGTCTGTGGATAAAGAACTGAGATTTACTATTTCATACACATGCCTGATATATCTCAGTCAAAGTCTGCTGAAACAGTTTCTATATCTATTGTACTTTTCAATACACAGGTTGAATTGTTACTTAAATACTTCAGTATTGTCGCAGTCTCATGGCAGGTTCGGGCTGGGTGGAACTCAGTGAATAACTTGGTTCATCTTCACACTTCAATGTCTGCTCAAAGTGTTCATTTCTGAAAACAAACTATGCAAGATTTCTGCCTTATGCATTATATGCTATTTGATTTTTAAGTTTATTTTGACAGTACAAATACTTCATATAACCATACCGTAATGTTAAATTTGGATACTCTAGTCTGATTCACAGTGCATGAAGTACATTCTGTTCCAAAGAATAGAAAAAACGTTGTTATCAATTTTTAAGTCTTGTAAACATCAATATGGGTAAATAATTTACCAAGTCACTTAACTGTTTATCAAAATTTCCTTAGTATCCTTCATTTGAAACAGGTTATTCTTAAGCCCAAGTGCCTGTACCTTTGTCTCAGCTTCATTAGTCAGCCCCAATCAGGACTCTCTTAACCAAGCCATAAAAATTGTTAATATGAGTGATATAGAAGCTGATTTAATCTTTTCCCGTGCAGAAGGCACATAGAGTCAAGTTGAAACACAGTATGTTTCTAACTACAAGGAAATATCCATGAATGTTTCTCCCAGAATGTAGCAAAACTGAGCAAAAAACATCTGAAAACACCAATACATTTATGTTTAATCTGCAAAAGGTGGAAGAACAGGTGTTTCTCACGTGATTGGAAATGATAGCACATGTCCTGATTTGTCCCAGAACATTTTTACTGCCAAGTTAGTTTTATTGAAAAGCAAAAATTTTTCATTTACAGCATTTTTTCTCTTTTACCTTGTCATAGTGACAGGAGCCACATTTTAACATAATTACAGCCGTGACTTCTTTGTCAGAATCTGAATCTGTGGTTTCATACCTTATTAGATTTATTAAAAAATGATATCTGGAGCACAATTATTGCTCCAGAAGCAAGTATGTCCTAGAGAATGTTTGGTCACTATTGGAACAAAAGAAAAAAGTTAAATAGATAGGAAAATAGTTATTTTAAATGTCATATAAACAATAAGATCAACATAAAAATATTACCAAAAATTCTAGCGGTTTCCATAACTCAATGCAGTTCAGTTTTGCAAGCTAGCAATTTATTTGTACTATAGTATATATGGAAGATTTTATTGAAGCAAACATTGTCTTGATTTCAGCACAATTTCATATAGATAACATAAATACTCTTTAAACTGCTCTATTAGCTATCTCTATTAAAATTCTCCATTACTCTTATTCTAGAACATAAATAAATAAATAAATAAATAAATAAAAATAATTAAAAAAAAAAAAAAAAAAAAAAAAAAAAAAAAAAAAAAAAAAAAAAAAAAAAAAAAAAAAAAAAAAAAAAAAAAAAAAAAAAAAAAGAAGGAGATACCAGAATAGCTTTTAACTTCAACTGTTGTCTGCTTCAGGAAACGCATCCAGATTCTAATCTTCTCCTATTTAATATTAGATTACTTATTCACTGTTGACTTTTACAAACCTTGATTTGTTTCCTGTGTTAGTCAGACAACTGACACACCGTATATATAAGAGAATTATAAAATACATAAATGCATACATTTTGAGTAAGAAAGTATTTGCACAGGTAGTTAATATTTTGTGATAGACATTTTTATATTGTTGAAAATAAAAGTAATCTCTTTGGGCAAGCTTTTTGAAGATATTTCTCCCAAAGGTCTTGCTTCTTTTGTGTATTTAGATGATCTACATTTAACAAGGCTTTGATGAAAACTTTAAATAGAGTATCTAAACAGGATATCTATTCAAAATGCAGTCTCTTCAAACATTTAAAATATTAAGCAAAGTAGGAACAAGCTATCACTACTTCTTTGGTTCTGTAGATTATCCACTTTCCTCAAATGAGGAGGAACACATTAAGATGACAGACTATATCGGTTCTACTTCTCAAGTTGCAGGTCTTGGCACTGGTTGATGGTAATTCTTTTATAGCATAAAGCATCAGCATAATCATTTTTTTTTCTGCTTTTTAACCTCAGTTAAAGGTTCCTATCTATGTTCTTTCTGACTTCAGTTAAATGCAGTCTTCCTCTGGCACAGAAAATGTATTCATTTCAGTCAAACATAACTCCAGTGAAAAAAATATGCTAGTAAACCGTGCTAGTATAAACTAACAGTGTGCTTAGGCCTTTATAAAAGAAAAACAACATGGTTTGAACTTTAGGAGAGGAAATTTTGTCATGTGTTTCCTTAATTTCATCTTAACATATTGCACAAATCAGAGCAAACTAACAGGAAGTATTAGATGACCAGGAGAGGATCAGAAGGAAATATTTTTCTGTCCTCATGGAGAAATCTAGGGTTCTAGTGCAAGGCACTCATGCCAGGTGCCTTTGGCATTTCTACCTTCCCTGCAAGAAAGGACCTACAGTTGGTTCAGTCTCCTCACAGCTGCCCAGGGAGATCTTCAGCAGGAAATGCAGTAAAAGCTAATAATGTGCAGGTGTTCTCACTCAGCATGAAAATCAGAAATCCACAGAATTGCAATCTGCTGAAAACAGTTTTTTCCAGTTTCTCTATCCTGCTAGGTATTTAAATGTTAAGCCCTTTCCACACATTGCTCAGAATTTCAAGCTTTAAAAGTTAATAATCTTTTAGATCAAATAAACTTGGAATTTATAAGGCTAGAAAAGTCCTCTAAGATTGAGTCCAACCATCAACCTGGCACCACTGTGTTCACCACTAAACCATGTCCCCAAGTGCCACACAGAAGCATAGAATATATTGAACTGGGCGGAACCCACTCCCCTAGCAGCCTGTTCCAAGGCCTGACCACCTTCTCAGTAAAGAAATTTTTCCTGATACCCAATCTAAACCTTTCCCAGTGACACTTGAGGCTCCTGTTACTTGTTTTCTGGGAGAAGAGACCAACCCCTATCTTGCTTCAACTTTGTTTCAGGTAGCTGTAGAAGCCGATAAGGTCTCCCTCGAACTTCCTTTTGTCCAGCCTAAACAACCCAGACACCCTTCATTTGACTTACTCCTTAAACCCTTCACCAGCTCCTTTGCTCTTTGTTCTAAATTAAAAATGATAATAATTGATAATAATAACAATTTCATTTAGATTTCTAAAGCAGAATTCATTGTTTGTTAGGCAGATGTCAGATCTTGCATAAAGAACAGTTTAAAACCAAAAGCATGTGGCTGATTTTAAACAACCTGATGGCATGTGTCTCTTAGAATTTAACATTTGCTAAAACCAATAAGGAAGAAAAAATTCATGCAAAAGGTGAGGTGATTTTGTATTTCCTGCGTGTATTCTTGAGTATGAAAGCCTATTAGTATCTGGCTTTTGAATCTTTTCTTTACTTCTGCCTTATATGCTTGTATATTCTCCTCTTATTTATACACACAACTTTAAGAAGTGGAAATCAGCAGGTTTCATCTATTTCAATTAATATCACCTTGTCATCTAATTCATATCTTCATATAAATTCAAATATTTTGTAGACAGACTATACAATAATTTAAACAAAAATATTTCCACAGTCACATATATGGGGATGGGGGGAGTTCTGCATTGGAGAGATATTTGGTCACAAAATACATAGCAAAACAATGCACTTATTTGCAAATAAAGTTAAGGCTGAAACTACACATCAGTAAAACTAGCAAGTTAACTTCTTCAGGCTGACCTAAATTATTCAAATTAGCTGCAGATATAGAAAAATTATATAGAAAATACGTGCATATAGAAAAAAATGGGAAAATAAATTGTCTATCTGTCTTTTAAATCTGTTCCTTTAGTCATGGAACTGTTGACAACTAGATCACTCATGTTCAGGGTTGCCAACAGATAGACCTAGCCAAAGGGAAACTTTTACAACTTAGATTCAACAGCAGTCATTCTTATTGCCAGATGAATGAAAGCAATATTTAACAGAAAACAGAATTGTTTCTTGTTCTTAAGAAAATGGTTATTTTATCTAGTGTTCTGAAAGCTTTTCTGAACACCATATACATAGACAAAATTATCAGTTACGTGGAAAGTTTCTTGGTTTGCTTGTTTGAAAAGTCAAAAGACAATTTCCATCTCACTTGGTCCTCTCATCCCTTCACAACACTGTGTATATTTCAGTTTGTCTGTTTTAGCTTAAAATGATAAACAGTTGCGTAGTTTTGATTTGTAATCAATAAGGCATTCCTATTGTCAGTAAATCTTTTCATCGTAGTAAACTAAATTGTTACAATGTCACAATATATCAAACTTTTTGTTTTAAAATGCTTGTATTTTCCTTTCTTACCACCTTTCTGTCTTTAATTGATCTTTTGGAGGGTGGGCAGAGAGAAGAAAAACAAACAATTGAGCAGAAAAGTGCAATGGAAGATGTACATTGAATATTTCTTAGTCTTCAGAAACATATAACCAGGAAATATTTTTTACACAGATCCTTTGATCTTTACAGATAAAATCTCTAGGTGTACAAATGTGATTTAAAAATATCCTTTAATATTTCCACGAGGACTTTTGTAATTAATTTTAATTAATAATATTTTTCAAGACTGTATTACCTGAAAAATTTCAGCTATAAGTTAAACGTCTAATACAAGATGAATTCATACTTGGTTAAGACAATCAGTCACAATTATGTTGTCCTTAGCAAAACTATGTCAAGTGAAAAGCTGATCACCTGTTGAGGTATACGCAGGCCTTAACTCTTAGTCCCTGTTTGTAGAACAGTAGAACTCAAGGTGCTAAGAGATTCAAGGCTTATATCTCTGTGATAGATTGATGGTAGCCATCACCCAAGTAAAAAAGTTAAATTCATCACTAATCTAAGTATGCTTGAGTTACTGGATTAGTTTATAGATGGTTTCTGTTTCTAATTTAATTTCTAAATTTGCCCACATATTTCTTGTCTTTGTAAATTCATATTTTTAGGCATGTTTCTCATTTACAACAACACAGTTTTTAGTGATTATGAAAGCTGATTTTTCACAGCTAAATTATGGGGGATGGAGAACAGAGCTCCATTTGTGTTAGAAAATTATCTCTCTCAACTCTAACACTGTTTTTCTTTAGGGAAGGAATGGAGTGGAGATTTAGCAGAACAAGGAATGGAAAAGTCTCGCCATAGAACAATTTTGGAGTGGATGATTGCACTACAAAATATTTTTTTTTTAGAATACAAGATGCCACTCACTGTAAGGGTGAAGGGATCCTTACTTATAGATATTTTCATACATAAATTTGGTTGGCTTGCTTTAGATTCCTCTCTTGCACACACAATTTTCATATATTATTCCAAACTTCATTTAATTATTGCAAATATTAGAATGACAGATTAAGTTACTAATATTTTATATTTTTTAAATGATCCTTGTAGCTGTTCATACTGTCCACCTGAATTGCATTAATGAACGAAGGTTCCACGGAATGGTTTTATTCTTTTTCTCGTTTGCTTTCCTGCCCTTTTCTTCTTGTTCAAAAGAAATGCTAGACATTGACTTAGGTCAAGTTAAACCATACAGAATGCATTTCTTTGGCTAATCTATGACAGGATCTTGGATATTGGGAAAGTTCATCCTTTCATTTCTTCTGGGCATTCTTGTGCTTAAGTATGATGGAAAGCCACTAAGAATAGAAAGAGAGAATTAGATTAAGCAGAAAACACTAGAGAGAGGATAATCTGAAGCAGTACAAGATTGTGCTGAGCAGTTTGCTATTGAAAAATGTGAAGTTAAACTGTAAAAGAAGAGAGAGTAAATGTTTTGTTAATGTGCAGACATCAGTCTTATTACTCCTTTAGAAATTACGAAGATACATTAAGTCCCTGACAAAACCAAAATGCAGGTAATAGGCAGCTCTATTCCATTTCAGTAAAAGAGTTGTACAACAACATGGCCAAAGCTCTGGTCCCATTAATATGGAAAATAAGTTGAAACTGGTTTCAAGTTTCCCATTGGTATGCTCCCACTGAACATAACCATTCAAAATACAATTCAGTCAGCTCAGTAGTAATCTTAATAATTTCCTGTGAAATGGATATACTTTCCAGGATAACCCATGGCAGTCACTAGCATATGTGTTAACTTCAGGGCTCTCAAGGGTACAGTTAGAATGGCTTTGTTTACCAAGGGGCTTCTCATTAATGAGGCATTATGTGGAAGAGTCTTTTTTAGAATAGATGTACTGGAAGAAGTGTGTGTTATTTTAGATACAAGTCATTTGTGATAATCTTAACCCTCAGCTATGTCATGCTATCTTCATGGGACTTCATCTGTTGAGACCACTCCTAAGAGGTAAACTCTGAAACGTTTATAAGTATGACTGTGAGACTATATGGACAGAGCCTGAAAAATTGTGCATAGTAATTTTAGTAAGATGATATTTTAAGATCTATAAAAAAGATTGGTGTCTTTAGATTAATGTCAGCTCTCATTTACAGCCACTTCCAGTGCATGGACTGTGTAGTACTTGCAGACTATTTGTAACATGCAAGTACATCCACAAGTACTCTTCCTGCTGTCATGACTGAAAGTGATTTGCACTACAATTTTAATTCAAGACATCTGCCTGACACTCTGCCCAGACCAGTGCTTTTGTTGTTTTGTTTTTATTGTTGTTTCCTCTAATACTCTTTAGTAATATTGTTGGAAGTGGTCTATATCTCTTTATGGTACTCTCTAATGTTTTATATAATAGTCTTAGGTGATTAATAATATTTGTTTTGAAGCTGGGAATAATTTTTCTAACAATAACAGGTAGGTTAACAAAAAACAGTAAAATCTTGCAAGAAGAGATTCTTGCAAACCAAACCAGCCAAAATTAGACTGATCCTATCCAAAACAAACAAACAAACAAAAATAAACACATGCGTGCTTGACTTTCTACATAGAAATGCGCTCTGGGTTCCAATTCTCATTTAATTCTGGGTAAGGACAACTAACCTAGTCAAAGTAATCACAGGAGAGTGGACCAAGATCTTAAAGATATTCTTGCTTTTTAAGGCTTCTTTAACTGCTGTTGACCTATAAGTAGTACCAAGAGAGTAACTTTCAAAGTCTATATGCTGCTGATGTTCATCCTAGTTTTGGACTATAGGAAAAAAACCAAGGACACATCTTTCTTCGGATGTTATTTATAATCTGATGATTCAAAGACCTAATTATGATAGCTTCCTTTCTGAAATAGATACGGATGAAGTCCAGATATTCAAACCTAAATGAAAACATTCTTTTCATTAATAATTTAGAAGTTTACATCTTGCCAAATATCATCACTTAAAATGCCGAAGATACAAGATGTTTCCATTTTTGAGAATGGCAGTCTTACAGAGAGATAGTGTTGCATGTAAAAGTGAGTAAAACATTGCTTTTTAGCTCAGTAACTGTTTTCACATTGATTAAAGTTTTTGTGGCAATCACTGTTACTGTTTGAATATTGAGTACGGGCAGCAATGTTATTCCAGGAAAAGAAATAACTACTTTTAGATCAGAAAGGAAAATTATGAATGTGAAAAACTGGAAAAAATAGTTTTATCAAAATGGGATAGGCAGTGTTTATAGTACAATTTCAGACATCTTGCCTGCTTTAGGTGTGTTCTGATGAAACATTAGTCACCTCATGTTGCTGTTACAATCTATTATTTAGAGCAAGGGTATTCTTGTGGGAGACACCGTTATCCTTAGAATATGAGGGGGGGGATAGGGGAAAGAAAATGTTGTTTCTAATGCTGTACTTATTAATAGCATCCATATTCTAGGCATACGAAGTAGTGCCAAATTCTGCAGTCTTCTCAAAGGGATGTTGAAAGATACACTTTCAACAAGATACTTCTTGTACACTTCATTGCAGTATTTTTCAAGCTTTTCTGAAAAAAATAAATTTATTTTAGAAATGATATTTGAGCAGGAAAAACTGAGAAATCTGAGCATATGAAAGATTCATTAAGAAATATATTTTCCCTAAAACTGTGAAGCTTCATAGTTATTTTAGTGTGGGATCTTTCCCAGTTTTTATCAGAAATATATGTAGAAATTGTTAACATTTATGTGAATGCATTGATTAGTACTGATTAATTCAAAGTCAGACTTTTGTTTGGAGGTGATAAAATGAAAATCATGCCAAGTCTTTGACTTCTTTGCACTCACCTATGCGACTCTTTCGAGTCACTGCTTTCCTGGACAAATCTTAACATCACAGCAACATCCCACCTCCGTGTTTAAGGAAAGGCTTGTCAGTGCAAAAAAAAAAAAAAAAAAAAAAGAAAATGCCTAATTTATTCTTAATTTGATTTAATTTAAAATTCCTCTAAATTATGTTGTTTCTATTTCAACATTACATTATTTCAACACTAAACTGTAGTCATAAATATAAATTATGAAAGTGTACTAGTATCTTTTTCCATCAGATATACCAGAAACTTGTAATTATACTTTTATGGAGACTTTACTTCAAAACTAATCTGCTGAGTTATTTTTAAAGTATGGAAAGGGGAAACATTTATGTAGGCACTCAGTAGAAAATAATATGTCTCTCTCAGAAAGATATCAATTGTTCTTGCTTTTTTACTTTTATTTCTCATCTGAAAACATCTGGAGTGTCAGGCCACCTAGTCCACCCCCCTCCTACAATGAGCCAGGCCATCTTCAACAAGATCAAGTTGCTCAGAGCCCCATCTAACCAGGTCTTAAATGTTTCCAAGGGCGGGGGGAATTCACCACCTCTCTAGCCGAGCTGGTCCAATATTTTACCACCCTCATCGTAAAAAACCCACTCTCTTCTATCTAATCTAAATCAACCCTCCTTCAGTTTAAAACCATTACCCCTTGTGCTATCACCACATTCCCTTGAAAAATAATCATCAATTGGTCAGGAGACACCTGGAATAAAATCAGGAACAGCTGAACTAACTGAGGTGGCTAGTCTTGATTTTCTTTTTTTTTTTCTTGACCGTAAAACACTCTGATCCTGGTACCATGTGGAAATAACTTCCCATGTACAAGAATCTTAAAATTTAGAGCCTATTTTTATAACCTACTCTGCCAATACTTCTGATTGTTGGGAATCAGTAGTTCTACCAAGCTGAGGCTTATTAAAGTATATATACTTAGCTATAATGAGTAATCCATTTTCAGGTGTTACATGTTACTTTTCACTAAAGAGCATAATGAACAGCAGAGAGTGAAGCTTATATTTAGAGAGGATCTTTAAGCATGTAAGTAGGTTTACCACAACTTTTCTTATGACATATTTGTTACTGCGATACGAGCTGAAAAGTATTAATAGCTCAATATCAGCCAAATGCAATATGTAATTTTTCCTGTTTCACTTCTAATAAGCAGAGAAGTTCAATCAGCAGCATGGATCTGTACAAGATAAATTGTCTACATTAATCTGATATCCCTGTTTGCGCTCGTGAATTGATACAATTTGCACAAGTGAAGTCAAAACTGATAACTGACAGGCTGAGCAAACTATTACCTCTGGACAAACTTCTTCCTATTATGCTTTTACACTATGCTAGAATAAAAGTAAGAATTTTTTTAAGACTTTACTTTTAAGTTTTATGATCTGCTTTAAAGTTACTTAGCCAGAAGTAAGATGTTACATGCATAAGTGTTTTTATTAATGATATCCTGTTATGTCTGCGTGTAACCTGTTTTGGTGGATTGACCCTGGCTGGACCCCAGGTGCCAAAATCACTGTATCACTCCCCTCTTCAGCTGGACAGGGCAGAGAAAATGCAATGAAAGACTCGTAAATTGGGGTAAGGACAGGGAGAGATCTCTCAGCAATTATCGTCATTAGGGGTAAAAGAGACAACTCAGTGAAATTATTTTAATTTCTTACCAATGCAATCAGAGTGGGGTAATGACAAACTAAATTTTAAAAACACCTCTCCCCACCCCTCCTTACTTCTCAGGATTAACTTAAGAATTCTTTACCTCCTTTCCCCAAGCAGCAAAGGGAGAGAGGAAATGGGAGCTGCAGTCAGTTCATCACATATTATCTCTGCTACTCCTTCCTCCTTGGGGAAAGGACTCCTCACATTCTTCCCATGCTCCAACATGGGGTGCCTCCCACGGGAGACACAAAGTCTACACAGAGTCCAATATGAACTTCTCCAACTTGAGTCTTTCCCAGAGGCAGCAGTTCTTGACTAATTGCTCCACCCTTTCTAGTGGATGCCATCCTTCAGGAGCAGACGGCTCCAATTGAGTTCCCATAGTATCACAAATCTTGTCAGCAAACCTGCTCCAGTGTGGTCTCCTCTCTCCAGAGGGCCACATGTCCTGCCTGGACACTGCTCCAGTGTGGGCTTCCCTGGGAAGTCACAGCCTCCCTTAGGCATCCCACCTGCTCCAGCATGGGGTCCTCCATGGGCTGGAGGTAGATCTCTGGTCCATTATGGACCTCAGTGGGCTGCAGTGGACAGCCATAGACCGCAGGGGAAACTCTTCTCTTCCTGCCCCTCCTTCTACCTGCCCCTCCTTCTACTGACCTTGGTGTCTGCAGGGCTTTTTTTCCTCTCATATTCTCACTCCTCTCTCTGAGTGCAATCACTGTTGTGCAGGGTGCACTTTTTCCTCCTTAACTACATTTATCCCAGAGGGGCTACCAGCATTACTGATGGACTCGGCCTTGGTCAGCTTTGTTTCCATCCTGGAGGTGGCTGGTATTGGCTCTGTCAGACATGGGTGAAGTTTCTGGCAGCTTCCCAAAGAAGCCATTCCTGTACCCTCCCCTCACCCCCCCCCCCCCATATAAACCTTGTGAAAGGAAAGCTTTGCTATTTTTCCTTGTTTAGTATGTACTAGCACTTGGAAGAAAATAAGATAAATATGTTATCCTTTTTTTTGCATTTTTAATTTTACAGAGAAATTCTAGAAAATATTTAGCTTGGGTTTTTTTCCTAGTATGTGTATCAGACAGAACTCAGCTGTTTTCATAGACAGACTAGTCTGTGTAAGACTCAGGAATTGAGATTTTGGTGGGTTTGTCTAACTATTTTATCATTTCTGTAACTAACTATATCTACACAGGTTTACTTTTGTGTTATATTTTTGGGCTTCACTTATGCTGCCGGAGAGATGGGATTTAAAATCACAACTTTTTTTTTTTTTTTCCCATTTTCTTCTTCTTCGTATCTTGAAGGTACCTTCTGTGTCAAATTGTCTTCTATGTGTTTTCATTATCTAAGGAAGCATGACTTGGTTGAGGTACAGTAAGAGATGACCTCCTATCCTTATACTTTCAAAAGCGTTGTGGTGCTTATTCTTTCACTTGTATGAAATTGTGTGGAATAATATGAAATAGTAAAATTAAAAATCAGTTTCATCAACAGACAACTGGCATAGATTTCCAGTTTTATGTGTTTTTTGAGAGCACTTGAGGAAGCCCAGTTTCAAAAGGTAATAATTTTTGTACTTCATACCCCTCTCAATTTTCCAATTCCATTAATAGGAATGTTCCCATTTATTGCCATTTGTACTTCAAGTGCTTTATTGTTTTTGGCTTTAATAGTAATGTAATTTAATTTCTTGTATCTGCTAAGGAAATTGCATCAATACAGTAAATATTCTATGTTTTGAAAAAGACTTGCTCTAACTTTTTCCTCTGAGACAAATTATTTAATCTTCTTCATTGGCTCAGTAATCCTAAAAAAGATCTAGTCTCTTCCTTTGTGACCCCAAAGGGATGAGTCTTGACATTTAAAAATTCAGAAATTGGCTTTCATGTTCTCTTAGTGCTTCTCTATGGATCTTGGAAAAAGCAGGTAAGGCATGCTGCCAAAATTCCAATGTACACCAAGTGAAGGGACACTTATCCCACCCTAAACAGGGGTGCAACAACACAGTTTACAGCTAAAGCCATGCTTGAAAACATATGTTCTATATTTTTTATGCTATCTGTAGTCTTTTCTATATTTTCTCAATACAATTTCCTTACTAAAATAATGACCAGAGTCTCATTCTCTTGATGAATATATGAATGTTCTTAGTATGAACTAAGAATCGTTTACATACACAGAGACTTCTAGGAAGACAATTCAGTTCCCTAAGCGGAGGACAAGTGTTAGCAAGCTTGCTTTTGGCAATGTCTGTTCCACAATTATTACAGTGACCAAAAGCAAGGTCAGTGGTCTAATGAGACTGAAAAGGAAGAATATATTTGAAATTCTATTCTACTTTTTTTTTTTCAATAAACATTTACAATTGCCTTTTTAATATAGCACCAAAGGTGTGACAGGTTCCTGCCTAGCTTTCCCTAATAGTATCTCAGAGTAATTTCCCTTGTAATTCCCTAGATTCATGAAGAGTTGCAATTCAGAAGCTTATTTAGTACTAAAAGCTTTTGAGTTTGTTGAGTTTTGATTATTTTTTTTAAATTTGATTCTCTCATCAAAGTTTATTTCAGTTTTTATCAAAGTTTAGAAAACTCAGTATTGCATGGTTTGGTATATGCAATTTCACATGGTACCTTCCCAAACTGACAGTATAATTTTTTAATTAAAAAATCTGAATGCATCTTTTACAATGGTAAAAAATCAAGATTCCTCCAAGAATTGGTGATGACTACAGAATGTAACAAAATAGAAGATGATTTTTGGTTCACAGAATCACAGAATATGCTGAGTTGGAAGGGACCCACAAGGATCATGGAGTCCAGCCCTTAGCCCTACACAGGACCATCCCCAAGAGTCACACCATGTGCCTGAGAGTATCATCCAGATGCCTCTTGAGCTCTGTCAGGCTTGGTGCTGCGACCACTTCCTTGGGGAGCCTGTTCCAGGCCAACTACCCTCTGCATTCAGAGATTGCAGTAAATGAAAAATGGTGGAAATTGAATGTCATGAATGGGTTTAAATGTGGATAGTTACAAGGGAATAACATAATGTCTAAGTTATGATGTGTATATGATTTGATTTTTCAAATGTGAAGAGATTTCCTTCAGCAGGGATAATGGAATATAGCCAGATAATATTCTAGGGGGAGATGAGATCTATGTAGTTGCTAAAGAATCCATGGGAGAGGCATAAAGCATCTGTTGCCTTATTTTAATTTTTGGATTTGGGTTTTTTTGGATTGAGGGCCTTTTTGTTTTTTGTTTCTTTTTAATTTGATACAGACTTGTGGTTTGGTTCTGTTATGGGGTTTTGGTTGGGTTATTTTTGGTTTAGTTTGAGGTTGTTTTGTGTGGAGTCATTTTTTGCTTTGGCTTTCAGGGGATTTTTGCTTTGGTTTGGGGTTTTTGGTTTTTGGGGTATTTTTAATGTATATGTCTAGGTGGTTTGGGGTTAGTTTTTTGTTTTGTTTTGTTTTGTTTTACCTATTTTGCTGAATGCCTTTTGTCTCCTGGCAGTGGAATAGGTTTTATGAGTCACAGGAGTCACATACTGTCCATGTAATTCATGAAAGTGGGAGGATTTGCTTATTCATTTCCTGAAAATAAATTTAAAAAAAAAAATTCAAAAGTCCTAGTATTACATAAGAGAGGAGTCGTGTAGCTATAGCTACTATTCATGGTGAAAAGGCTACCTGCTATATTGCTGCTAAAAGTGTTGGGATGTTAGTACAGAGGTAGTGATATGTCCCTTAAAGCTACAAGAACGGAAATCTGGCTTCTCAACCTGAGACTGTGATATAGGAGTTGTGAGTATTCTGTATACTATGAGGGCTTTTTTTTTTTTTTTTTTAAATGAGAAATATTTAGCTTTTCAGAGCTATGGCAAATCATTTCAGCTGAGTCTATATCAGTTTTATGTCTTGATGACCTGCTGTTTTGGTGGCCTGTGATATCAGTCTTGGGACAGTGGTGTCATATCAGTTGTCATGTCAGTTACAAAAAAATGGTGGAGTTTGTATTCTGGAAAGAAAGATTCCTTCCCTTCTATTTTAATATGTAGCTGTGCAAAATGAGCTTTTCAATGTCCAAATTTTTTCAAGTTCCCTCCCCATGGTCTTTTCATATCTCTCATAATCTAGAGTTTTTCATAATAATGTCCAACAGACATTATTGGGAATAACACTCTACCTAACACTCTACCTTACACTCAACCCTGGCTAATTGCTGAGTTAATTATTAAAATGCATGTATTTGCAGGACTATATGTCATTTAGGTGACTAAAAGCTTGGTCTTATTATAAGATATTGAAAACTCAGGAGGTATACTAAGAGCAAGTAGTGGTATGAGAATCTACTCAGTTTGGTTGGGTACTAACACTTCTGCTTAATTAGTGTGATTCAAATAACTAATTTAATTTTATACTTAATATTTGGGGGAGTGGGGTCACAGTCTTCAGCTTAGAAGGGGGGGGCAAATAAAAATGAACTATGTAATGCTTAGTGAAAAACAGTATGTCAGACAGTTTTATTTTCTATAAATTACTTATACTTAAAAGAAAAATGTGGTTTTAGTTTTGATAATGCCTGACCAATGAGAATCTTTTTCAAGTTACTGTGGAGTGGCCTTAATGCTGTAAATAATCCAATTGGCCAAGTCCCAGTACAGTGCAGATGAGAAAAGGATGCAGGAAATTCTGTTGTTTACACATGTGTCTGTAACACCGAGAAGCAAGAGGAGCCCAGAAAACTCAGAGGGTAAGGGGTCTTAAGCTTGTGGGTTTAATGTTTAGTTTCTATATTTCTCTTCAGGGACAAAGCATCAGTTACTATCATGCTGATGGTAAGGAGGAAAATAATCTGAAATACTCAGCAAAAGTACTGAAGATCAGAAAACAGTATTGGAAGTATGTGGCTTAGTTATATCTAGATAGATTTTTCTCTTCTGTCTTTTTGGCTACTATTGGGTAGTATTAGTTCTGACACCCCATTAAATATATCTTGTTCTTCGACTTTGGCAGGATCCTTACTTAACCAGGTAAATTGATAAAATTTTCAAATTTATTTCTTATTTTTGAATTAGAAACTAGTATAAATGCAGAAATTTCAAGGAATACACTGCTTTAATACTAAAACAGTTTTTAAAAAATTACTTTGTGAAATGCATCTGCAATAACATAAACTGATAAATCTTTGTTACCTTGTAATGAGTATCAGTATTATGGATATAAGTGTAGTGAGAATACTGTTGTGAGTTTTCAGAAGTTCATACTGCATTTTTTTTATTTAGAAAGCACTATTTGCACAGTATTTCTGTTTTCTTAAGTTGTGCAGTTCAATGAGTTATATAATCCTAACTTCCTTCACAAAATATCTGAAAATGGGAAAAGAAAAAAGTGTGTTCTTAGCTATATGATATTATTCTAATGCAATGAAACATGTTTATTCATACTCTGATTTGTTGATGTTGGACAGAGATATTTAGTTTGTCATTATTTCAAAGGCAAGTGTCGGCGATGGTATGAGACTATGGATGATCCATCATCAGTGAGAACCAAGGGTCAAATTCCAAAAATAATGTTGATGAGTTTAGTAAGTATATGTAACAAATAGTACTAATAGGCTTCCTACTGGTTGTGCAGTTACTTGCATCTTGTTTGTCATAGTTCTCACCGATTCTTCATTTTATGAAGCAGACTCTGTTATAAATGGTCCTATTGCTAGAATCCTAGCTTTGCTTTAGACTACCTATGCTAGAAAAAAAACTACTTTTGAGTTCCTGAATGCAGTTCTTTGAGTAATAAAATGAAGATAGATGGATTTCCAGAATATGTTAGGCATCATTTATAGAACTAGTCATATCACTTCCAGAGACCTCTACAAAAAATTAGTGGTAAATGTGAAATTAGGTGTCTGTCTTTTTTTTATGTATTTTTATGTAGAAATTTTGAATTGAGGCCACTCTTTCACCTTAAATATAAAGTACTAATATTAATCTTAGGTAGATCTGCAAAATAAATCGCTTGAAAATGAATGTTCTAAAGCAGCTGGTAATGAACAGGCTTAAAACACTGTCATTGATTTCAACATCAAGATGGGTAGATCTTGGTATTGTTTAAAGTGTATCAGTTTGATATTCATGGAATCATAGATTCATAGAATGGTTTGGGTTGGAAGATCATCTAGTTCCAACCTCCCTGACACAGGGAGAGACTATTCCCAGTAGATGGAGCTGCTCAGGGCCCCATCCAACCTGGCCTTGAACATTTCCAGGAATGGAGAATCCACAGCTTCTCAGGGCAAGCTCTTCCAGTGCCTCATCACCCTCACAATAAAGAATTTTTTTTTTATATATTCTACTAGCTGACTCTTCTGTGAGTTGAAGGTACAAGCGTTAACCACAATAACAATTCCATATTGATAGCCTTTATTCCATTAGAATCTGCTAAATTTAACAAAATAGAAAGATAAATTTTTCTTTTCCAAATAGTTTTTCAGAATATCAGGCAAATCTACTTCCACTTTTATTAAACAAGTTTTATTTTAAGCTTTTCCTGTACATATAGTTAACAAGAACATATGGACATTTAGGGTAGCATGCTATCAGGAAAAACTTCTAGTGCAAATATAGATTTTTGTCGTTCATAAAATGTTTTTACAATGAAGTTTGTATTATTTTTATTTAAATACCACTTTCTTCTTGTATTCCTGTAAACTCTCGGTGTTCATCCTCTTTAATAATTTTCTCTTCACTAGCTTCCTTGTTCTTACTCTTCCCTTCTTTATCCACTTTGAATCTTCCACTCCCCTTAACTCAGTGAGTTACAGTGCTAATTGAAAACTGAACATTAATCTCACAATTTTGTGAGGGCTTCTTTAATGTCAAAGATTTTCCTGCATCCCCAAACAAAGAGATATTTATTGCAGTTACAATTATGTTTGCTAAGTTTTCTATATGACTAAAAAAATAGGCAAATTAGCTTCTAAATAACTTTTACTGTAATTAATAATCCATTTCATTTGTAGATACCCTTATTTGGCTTTTTTTTTGTGCATAGTTAAAAACCCCATTTTCCTTCCCCTGTGTATTTTAATGAGGTATTAATAGAATTGTGCAACAAAGGTTTACTTTTTATTTAATTTGGATGACATACAGGTGTATCAATACATAGGGACTATATTGGTATTAATTTCCTATTAAAGCTGCTAGAAAACATATTCACCTATCCTTTGAAAAAGCAGGTCTCTAAGCAAAGGATGCTTTTGCTCCTATTCCCTTATTAATCCAAACAGTAATCTTTAATTGAGTGGTTTATTGTGGAAATGATCCTTCCTGAACAGCTTGCTTCTCTACTCATGCTGATTTGAATAATCAAGGTCTTATTTACTTCAAGTTAAATGAGGCTCTGTTTATGCCAAATCCATTCTTATTTAATGTCAATCACATTACTGGAGAAATACCAGGGAGGAAATGCCAGGAAGTTCCTATTGTTTTTATTATTTTTTAAAATGTGTTTTCAGTTGACTTGAAGGTTTCTCCATAATTTCTGTAGGTACCCATGTTGGCAAAATGATGCCAACTATCCTTCTATCTGAAGAACAATATTCAAAAGAATATATGCAGAAAGAGTCAGGCTGAGTAACCACCACTAATACAATTAATATCTTCACTTTTATTGGGACTACTCATTGTCCTACAGTGAGTGGACACTAAAAGAAAAAAAATAGAGGTTCTTCTCTATGCATTTAAGTGATTTCTAGGATATAACAGATGGTACTTCGTGATTTATTTTATGTGACCACTCTAATAACTTTAGAATCCTGGTGAAGTTGACAATAGGAATTATTTCTTAAGTTCTTTTACCTCAGAGGAGACTTAGTGAAGTTGGAGTCAACACAGGATGGTATCTTGCAGTATTAAATCTCACAAAAGAGTCCTTAAGCTGTTGAAATAATATAAATGTTCAAGTAGCAATCTATTTGTGAAGAATATCCTGAAAATATTTAATTATAGAAGAGATGGCTTCCAAAACTGTTCTGATAAAAATTACAACATCTCTGCACAACAGAATTGTTAATTCTGATGCAACTATCAGAGTAGTTGAACAAGTCAAAGGGATATGCTCTGACCCGGAGAAAACAAAATATTCATCAGCGTTCTTACTTGTCTACTTATGTGGGTGGGAAAATCACTTGTTTTCAGACTGAGTATTGTTTTGAAGAAAAATTGTTTTGTGTTCTAATAAGCACTGGAATGTTTTATGTCATCATCTGAGACAAAGTTTCAGATATCTGTGATTAATTTTCCCAGCTCCCAGTGTTATGGAATTTCTTTTTTCATATTTTGAATAAGGAAATATCGTAAATTATTTCAACTCTAATAAGACAATTCCTGATCTTTCATACTATAAAATATATGGGTTTAGGATACTGTCAAGAATTTTAAAAACCTGAAGAATTTCTCAGTGTATAAGCAGGGATTAGAAACTTTCAGGGATATACCATTACATCTTCACACACTGAAAAAAAAAAAAAATAATCCATCTCAGTCTTGTTTTGTTAGTAAACAAAAAACACCTGTAAATGAAAGTGAAGCTATCCAATTCAAAGTATCTTTTCAATTGCGTAACGTCCAAGAAGTTGTTAAAAATGTGGTATAAACTCTAGAAAATAAAATTGCCATGATTTTTGTCTAAATAATGAAACTTCTCTACATTTCAATGACCTCTATTGTTTGGATTGATAGGTTTTAACATTGCTTTTGAACTTTTACTCGTTCAGTAAAGTGCTCTTCAGACTGGTTAAATCTGTCTTCAGTTGCCTTTTTCAACTACCTTTTGAGTCTGAAAGAAGCATAGCTGACTTGATCTGTAGCCCAATCTGAAAAATGTGAGAAAAAACCCCTACAGATCTGTGAAGTTCTCGGTGCCGTTTGGAGGTAGCTGAACCTCCTCAGCTATAACCAATAGGAACTTACAGTGGTTCTCATAAAGAGATTAACTTCACTTTTAGACATAAATAAATAAAACAGTAAATAGTAGAATGCTAATATTATCAATAACTGGGAAAGGAATTTAACCACTGAGAATGCAACATGGTGCAATTGTGTTTGGTCTGAATAGGTTATTGTAAGCTTATTTATAGCTTACCTGCAAATATTGATGTTTAATATATCTTAAATTGTTTAACAAATACCCTGGATGAAAATGACCAGCTGAATGAGATGTTTTTGGATTCCTTGTCTTCTTTGACTTTTAACTTACAACTTTAATGCCTGCAAATTTTAAATTCTTTTAAAACCAATTATGAATTACATGCACAAAGGCAGGTGCTAACCTTGTGGAGGATGCATGTCTTCAATAATATTTCCCTACATTTCTGGAGTCTTCCCTCTTTCTGAAAAGCTCAGAGCAAATCTATGAAAGATACTCTTCTATGTCATGTTAAAGGGCTGTCTGTCAGTTTAAGCAAGATAGTGCATGTGTGTGCTGACTGAGCTGCATATTCTGTAATAACACACTGACAATTTGGATTGTGTGGAGTCTTGTCAGATTCTCTGTTGCTGACTGACAGCTGGCTCCATTGTAACTGAGCTGAGTGGTGCAAGAAGCTACCTTGCTTAGCCTCCTTGTTCCCAGGAAAGGGGCTATGATGCTTTTAGCACTGCAGTCATTTCAGTGTGGGTTAAAAAAAGGTTTGTCACGTTAACAGTGAAACTAACTTACCCTGCTTTCTGTCATGCGCTTGATTATTCTTTGCCTTAGCTGTGGAACTTCTAAAACCCAAAACCAAACCATACAAAAAACCAGATACCATTTTAATGTGATTAAGAACAAAACTCATTGTGCCCAAAGAATAAGATACCTATAGGTGTTTTCATAAATTCCACAGAGTTCACTTGCATCTTTAGCCATAAAAAGGTGTGTTTCAGTATGGTGAAATAGTATTAACTACTATGAACACTATTCTTCTGAAGCAATATCTGTTTCAAGTTTGAGTACAAACACCATTGTTTTAAAGAAACCTCTCTATGCTGTTCAGGAGATTCCTATTAGACCAGACATTTCACTAATATGAATTAATTTGTATGAATTAATCATAGTCTTATTTTAAATACACTCTGAATTTGTTATCAATTGAAGTTATTATTCAGATTATTATTCATAACTTGTCTTTCCTAATAATCATACAGAGCATCATTCAGGCAGTATAATACATAAGTATACAAATCTCCACATAGAATCAATGAGACTAGATTGGAATTTAGGGGACTTGGGTACTTGTTTAGTTCAGAAGTTTACCGTAGGTTTTGTAGACCTGCTTGTAAGTTGGTTACCCTGAAAAGATCTAAAAATTTGACAATTCATACTTATCCTAATTACCTAGGAAATTTATTTTGCCTCTTTTTTTCATTGATCATATCTTAATAAAAGGTTATAAGCAATCTCAAAGGGGAGCTAGCCAAGAAAACTATTGTGTCTCAAAAGCAATAGCATCATAATTAGATTATGCTTGGTTTAGCTTCTGCTTAATACTTAGTTCTGTTTGAGATTGTCTGGGAAAATTGGTCATTTCATACCCACTTCTCTCCCTCCCTATATAAACTGATTATACAATATATTTTTTCGTGTGTAGTGACTGAGGAATGTGTATCAATTCTACAAACTCAAATGTATAAAAATTATAGTTGATATATTAAGAAGGTTTGTAATCAAATGAAACATTCTTGGGGAAATGAAGTTACTATAAATTATATTTAAATCAGTACTTCAGAGCTTCTTTTGGCTTTGTGGGTAGTAAATGACAACATCTCTATGTATAAATATTTATGTTACTCATATTTAACCCTAAGGATTTGAATACAACTTCAAAGATGTGAAGAAATATCAGCTTGTCTCTGTAAAAGATTTGAAAGATATTGCAAGGATATGTAATAACTTGTATTAACGAGTAGACCTAAATCAGCGTAAGTGTATAATACTGGTTCTCATCCTGAAGAAATAGTATCCGAACTGGTTAGAGTTTATTAAAAGTGGCAGCCAAAAAAAGGAAAGAAAGGGTAACATCTGTTTACATTTACTGGAATCTGACTACCTTCCAAGTTGTCTTTCATATGAATGTGTATGTTTACAGTATTTATATATAGTATGTACACAATGTATATAGTCTGTATAAAATTATATAAGATATATTATATTCCTGTGTTTTAAAACTAATTTAAACAGTGAAAAGGATTTTACTTTAAAGTGAATATTGAGACATGGGGAGAAAATGGTAAAAGTGAAAAAGGAAAAACAGTACATAGGACCACAGAGAAGTGGACCAAGTTCTTTTCTGGTGCATCTGTTTTCAAAGAGAACTACAACATTTCATTTTGAGCAAGAACCTTTAAGACCAGCCACCACTGGTGACAATAAGATATGCTGTGAAAGAATTCTTGTCCTAATTTACTGCTTTTAGTTATTGGCACCTTATGTCTTATTGCAACTCAGTAGAACAAATTCTCTTTACCTAGGGGTGGTTTTGTTCAGTGGAAAGAAAAAAATGGTCAGTCTTAAAAGCTTTTAGCCATGATAGTTTTACCACTTCTGTGGTCGAGTTCTTCTATTGGCATAGAAAGTTGCCACTATATTTTACAGAAGCAACTCACAGATTGAGACAAATATATAATATCTCATGGTTAGATGAATTATAGTATAGATATTCATTTCAATAAAAACATCAGTCCAAATATAAAATTTTTTATGGAGAAGCAAATGTTTCCTGCAAGTTACTAATTGTTGCTATTACGGTCATATTTTTTCTGGATTGTTTCCACCTGTGCATAGAACTGACCTTCAACCTGGGAATTATCGGGAAATGCTTGATTATCTTGTTCACCCTTTTCTTTTACACACACTGCTCTCATGTTCTCAGTGTCTGTTGGCAGAATAGATTTATGGGGATAAAGCCTTCTTTCTTCTTTTTCCATGTGCCTTACAGCTAGTTCTTGACACCATTGCTGCTTCTAAAGCAGTTCAGTGTTGCCCCAAAACAGCTTTATTTCTTATGGCCCTTCTCCACGTATATGGTGTTTTGTGAACCATTTGGCTAAAGGTTTTATATATTCTGAGATTCACAATTTATGATCCGAATTTCATCTCAATTCCTGGTTGTTATGGCAGCAACTGGGAGTAACAAGCAGAGCTCCTCAGAAATCACACTGCTTAGAGAATCATGGTATGGCTGAGGTTAGGTGGAGACCTCAGATCATCTCATCCATCCACCTTGCTCAGAGCATCTTACTCAAGACTTCTACATAGCATGCCTTAGATTCAAAAGAATTTTTGTTACACTAGAGATTTTATTTTCTCTAAAATAAGCAGAACTACTTCCATTTGGAATATTAGATCTTATTTCAAAAGAATGAGTTATGGGAAAGGATATCAAGTGAGAATAAACTGTCAGTGGGACTGTCATGGGCACACTGAGGGATGCTTTTTTTTTTTTTTTTACTTGAAAAAAGGCTACTTCATGTTTCTTTTTGTAAAATTATAAATTATAGATATGTACTTTTAACCTACCTATCTTCATGTGAATTATTAAAACCTTCAGGAGAAGCAAACTACTGTTAATAATAGACAGAATTCTTCCTCTAGATTCAGAGAATTTTTGTTTATTACAATGAATACTGGAATATAAGGTAGCAGTATACTTAGTACTGTTGTATAGTGTCAAATGCTTATTACATTATCTTTTCCTTTGGTTTCTGGATAGTCTGACTAAATCATAAAAAAGATTAAGCCATTTCTGAGTCCTTTTTTCACTTATTACTCCCTCTGTGGTTTATTGCCTTTCAATCATATCTTAACTAGCTCATCCTTTACCTCTTCGCCTGGGAATTTAGTTATACATGGGCAGCTAATATAATAATGCACTTTCTCGGGGTACTTCAGAAACACCTTGTCTGCCACAAAGTTTTATATGATAGTAAAATGCAATTTTCCCTGCAGAAATGCCACTTTCCTGAAGTTACCTTCTGGTATTGAAATTTTTAGGCCTGATATGGTAGTTAACAAATCTTATTTATGGATTTTTCAATAGAGGGACAAATTGAAATGTGGGTCTCTTTTTTTGCCTTGTCTCTCTCTGTTTTTCCCTCTCATCATTTAGTGTTGATCAACTCAAACATGAGGTCTGACTCTTTACTCCATTTTTGCATAGATTCTACTATCAAGTGCTTACTTGTATATGATCCTACTCTTTTTACTGCTTCTGGAGTTTTTAACCCCTCCCGAGATTTTATTTATTTGTTTATTTTCAAGGCAAAGGTATTAAACATAAAAACCTATAAACATAATGAAATAATGAGAAAAATAGTGACATTCAGTTTTCCCAAGATTATATATTTGGTCAGACCTATAGGAAATGTAAAAGACTACTCAGCACTTCTCTCTTTACTGCTTCCTCTCAAACAGTCTAAATATTTTGGGTTTTTTCTCTTGCAATTCTATCATTTTTTTGATAAAAGTTTAAGTTTTAATCCTGTCCTTTAGGAACTTTGAAAATTAAAGAACTTGGAAATTAAGATTTAGGCCTCACATTGTCTCTTACACTTCAAAAAGTCAGGCTTAGGATACTTTACAGAAGTAAGATATGGTTGCATAATTCTAATCTTGTGTATCAGGGTATTAATGAATTCTGATTTCATTTGATCTTATAAAAGCATTTAACAATCCATACTGTCCAAATTGATGTGGTAAGAAGACCATCTAAAATGTCATATTTGGACAAAAAAAACCAACACCCTCCCTGGAACAAAATGTCAGAAACCCAAAACATTTATCTTTGGGAAGTTAGAAACATAATTTTATGTTTTATTAATTTCATAGCATAAGTGTTTTTCAAAGGAAGCTGGAGATGTATAAATAGGAGGAAAACAATTATCACAGAACTTCCAACAGGAAATAAACAATTTGCATTATTTGTCTCTTTGGGACATTTTTTGTCTTATTTTTAGTTATGACATGTGTAAGGAGTACAATGTTTGGAAACAACATAAACAGCTTAAAAATATACCATATGGTTTAATATTTTTATGATTTATAACTGTGGAAAAAAGTAGAATCATCTTTGGCTGTTCACTGAAAAGTCTTGAAATCACTATCTTTTCATTTTCATATGGAAGCATGATAATCTGCATATGATAATCTGTATGGTCTATTTGGGTCTCCCAAATTTACAGTACAGTGTACTTTGTGAATTAAAATTTATTTTATGAGCTTATGACCTCATTAGAAAAAACATGAAAAAAAATAAAATACTCTGCTCAGAAAACCCCACCAAATCATTCAAAGACATCAAACAATGGTGGAATCATCTTTGTACAGACTGGTCCAACACATGAATTCACTAATTCATTTTTTCACTGATCCACAAACTCTCTAACTTACGAGTTCTCTGAATCATATTTTCTCAAATTAGTTACCAAATGGTTGGTGAGAGTGCCCATTTTTCCTTCTCCATCATGGTGTGAGTGCCCCTAATATCACACTGACAAGCACAAAAGTCTCAGAAGTCTGCCTGCTGTTGGATCTACTTCAAAAACTTCAGGGATAAGCTTAGGCATTTACACTTTCCAGCTCAGAAGTTTAGTCTAGAGCATTTCCATGAGTTAGAAGATTCTGAAGAAACTGTCAGGTAGTTACTTTTTGAAGATGCAGGAGATGATGGCTGCAGTTGTTAGCCCTTATCTCTCCCCATCCACTGTATTCTATGTACGTGCTGCTCTCACATTGACCTGGTGACACTGTTCTCAGCATATGTCAGACTTAACCATGAGCTGTGTGATCATTTTTTTACTTCTCTTTCCTTTAAGTGTTTTCCAAGTCATTCTGATTAACCTCAGTTTCTCTTAATACCGACAATTTATTTGCTAGGGTTTCAGTAACAAATTAATTCAATTCATATACCAATTACAACCGATGGAGCTCGAATAATATCTCTTTTACTTCTATGCCCTATGGGTCAATGACTTTGTAGCCACCACCACAGAGATGGTCACTATGGTCAGTAGTAGTTTCCTGCCATGCAGGAGTGTATACATTGGTAAGGTTCAGTGTATGATCATTGTCATTAATTTTGGAACCATAATCATGGGCTCTTGTCCATCATGCAGTTGCATTAAGTGAAAGGAACTTTTGTTCTCAAGTTGTCTGGATTGTTTTTTAAGATATGCAATCAGG
Organism: Empidonax traillii; assembly: GCF_003031625.1. NCBI lineage: Eukaryota > Metazoa > Chordata > Aves > Passeriformes > Tyrannidae > Empidonax > Empidonax traillii. The sequence goes on from NW_020955306.1 coordinate 802,496, forward strand.
AACAGATGGTAGCCTAATTTTTGTCCATTTACCTTGACTTGCACAGTGAATTATTGAGTGTTTATGAAAAAATAGACATGGTCCACTAGTGCATAATTACTTGCCTTACATGCTAATAGTGCTCATTTCACTGTGTTGTTGTCACAGCCACGTACAGCTTCAAGTCCAGTGCTACTACATATAGTTAAATTCAGGTTAACTTTAGAATTTAAGATTCATGTAAGATTATCACCTACTAAGATTATCACTTACTGTCAATACTTGCACTTGTGGTGTTGTAGATGATATTCCTTCTATAATTGGTTTCAAAGCTGAGTTATGACGAATTTTCAATATGTTATGACTGAGTTATTACTGAGTTGTGCCATGGGCAATGTTAAAAGGCAGAATCTGTTAGACAAAATTTTTGGGTATATGTTCCAATTAATAGTGTTGTCACAGTGATGTGGTAAGGACAGTCAGGTCTTGGACATAATCCAAACCTCAGTCCTAGTTAACTTGTTCCCTTTTTCATTGTAAAAGAAGAGGCTTCATAACCCTTGAGTGGATGTTTAACTGTAATATCATTTTATAGACTTCAAGAGAGTTTTACTTCTGTTTGAACAAGAATTTGAGCAGCTACTGATATGAATCACTATGGTTCTTCTTGTGGGGGTTTGTCGCTTATGTAGCCAACTTAAACGTTCTCACAGACAGG
>NW_020955306.1:804568-895390 GCF_003031625.1 Empidonax traillii
GTGTTTGTTCTAAAGGATCAATATAACACACATGAGAAGTTTCCCAGATTAATTTACCTTCCCTGCCATTGGTAGAATGTTTGTGATGTGATGTACCATTGTTTGACAAAAAAATGGCATGAATATACGATTTGTTTTGCCAGAACTTTTGCCACTGGGCATCCTTTCCTGTTGAAATGACCTTGATAGCCTATTGAAATAAATTTTAAATCCCAGCCATTCTTGTAACCAGGTAGTCATTCTGCCTCAAAGTTTTGTGTAAAATTTTTCTACTCAAATGATCAGCTACTTGATTCTCTGTTGCCAGGATTTTTAGGGATCAGATAACTAGATACGTTTTTATGGATATGTTCTCAGATTGAGCTTTATTGTAAATCACTTTCCAGAGTGGTGGTTTTTTTCTTCCATGAATTTCAGTCATTTACTTAGCAATACTTTTTTGTCCTGTTCTCTAGCCACTGGTTGGAACCCTTAAGGGTTACTAATCAAAACCAGCTTCACAACAGGAACAGCCATGCATAATTTGATCTCCTTTTCTTGAATTGATAGCTTGGTAGTTAGCAGCTCTTAGCAAAGAGCCAAGCTTTCAGGGAGTGAGAGTCAGTCACTCCCTCTGTTTTTCCCATAATGACCCTGTCACCCTTGGCCATTTTCTCTAAGCCTTTGTTGGGGTTTTTTCAGTTGAATGGTGAACTGCAGCAATACTATGGAAAATTCTGACTCTCTAGGAGCACTTACAAAAGATCACATACAGTTTCTATGTTTCATTTTGTCCTATTAAATTTAGAGATTAGATAAAAAAAAATTACCTGGCTGACTCTGTAGCAGACATTTTCTGTAAAGACAAAATGCCTTTTAAAAAAGTTTGGATGAGGTCTTAATAATTAAGAGACATGTAAACAAGGATTAAGTCATGCAACTACTAAAACGGTGTTGAAAAATTATCCTCAAGCTGCTGCCCTAGCTACTGAACTGACTGAAAAAGCTGAGTTCAGTGAGCAGGTATTAAGGGGAAAGCACAATACTTCTTTTCTCTCATGGTGATTTTGTTAACTGTGCTACCAAGTGTTAATATGCTTCTGTTTGCCTATAACAATAGCTGGCAATAATAAATCAATAGCTCTTCTTTTTCTTACTGGTGTTCAGGATCATTAAATAAATAAGGAGAGGTTTCAATACAATGAAATGTGGTTTAGAATTATGTTCCTTGTCTTGTTCACCAAATGTCTGTCTTCTATTGTTCTCTGAGAACTGTCAGTGTTCTAACATACTGTCCCCACCCCTCTCATGTTGCTTCACATATTTTTTTATACTTATTTTATGCAGTTAAGAAAAAGTACTCTAAGAGGGAATTTGTGTTCCTTGTTATCCTTCAGTTGTTAAAAATGGAGCTATCAGAAAGTTTCACTGAACAGAAAACCCCCACTTTCATCCAATTCTTTAAGTTTGTCTTATCTTTCCATTGAATTATCTTTTATTAAGTAATTATGCTCACTGAGCTCCATTTTCTGTGCTAGCTAGTCTGGTGCCACAAACTCAAACTAGCAACTTGAAAACTAGCTGCATACAGGTTTCTTTTTGTCAGTTTTCAGACTTTCTGATGTTTAGAGATCCTTGTCCAATAATATTAACATATAACTTTCGTCTTTAATTATCTTTAACATACAAGTTAGAAATGATTCTTGTTCTCCCCTGGAACATATATGGATATTCTATAGATGAGGCCTTTCTGAGTTCAATGTAGATATATGAAGTTTTACAATTAAATACTTTTCTATGAGCTGATTCTGTACCAGAGAAGAGAGGGAGTTTTTTTAATATTTCACGATAACTATGGGGATCATTAAAGATTCAGTATCAACTGATTCAGTATTAAACACTCTTCATTTGGACTAGTTTTTAATATTATTGCACTAGTGCAATATTTTTTAAGAACATGAAAGAGTAGATCAGTATGAAGTGCAAAGAAAATAAAATAAAAAGGCACATCCTAATCATCCCCTCAGAAAAGTGAGATTTTTGACCATTTCAGAACTTTTACAAAGATCAACACATTTTTCTAATTTTTAAATCTTTTCTTCCTTTCAAGAAAAATATTTTAGGCTACTTTTTTAAAAACAGTTATGAGCACATATCTTAATAATTCATAGTTTTAAGATAATTCCTGTTACCAACAAATATTTCTATTATCTTGTGTTTTAATCCTGAGTCAGCCAGCCACTGAAATGGGTTATGTTGAGATCTGTGTCTTGTAATGAAAAAATTATATCACTCTACGTCTTGTAATCTTAAAGGGGATTTCTACAAAACAGTTTTTATATTTTCTGAAGAGCACATAGGGAAGTTAAGACTCATAGAAACATCTCATTTTCCTTATCACCTTGGACTGAGCCAGCACTTCTGTTTTCTGGAGAAGGAACAACTTTTTTTAATTCTTAATTTTTTGGGAATTTTAGGTACCGAGTTGGAATCATCTATCCATGATGAAAAGTGCAGTCAAACTTCAGCCTGTCATAAAACTATTAGAAGGCTAAGAGACTATTAGCTTGTACAAGCTTACTTCAAATATTACTACTGTAAGTTTGATTTGACTGGTAGTGTCCCAGCCTCAATAGCACTTGAGCCATCACAGTGGAGATGAGCAAGAATTCATGACAAGTGGCTCTTTTTTTCAGTCGGTTACAGTTAAATCGCTTCACGCCCACAATGAAACCACAGCAAGAAGATATTCTGATTCATGAAGGTTTCTCAGGTCTTTCACAGTTTCAGCTAAAGGAAAATATTTCCATTCTTATCTCTCCAAAGATTTGTAAACTTCGCATTCCCCAAATTTTCCCTTCTTTTAGTGAATATGCAAAGCTGCTAATTAAATCCATTAAAAAATCTACTGATTATGAAGAGTGTAATGAACGTTTCTGTAGATATAGATAGTTTGGAAAAAAAAATTAAGAAAAAATTTAAAACCTCAAAAGTTTAAACTATTTCATTATATGTTTATTCCATTATGTAATATATTTATATATATTATTATATATATAAAATTTACTGTAGTTTTGTTTGTTTGTTTCATTAAAATTTTAGGAAACAAAGGCTTTACCACAACCCAGAAGTTAAATTAACAGCTTACTGCAAGAGTTTAATATTTAGTCATTTTGGCTCTACTGAGCTTTATACAAAATTGTGGGTGGCAATATCTTTGTATTTTGGATAAGGCATATTCAAATTAAGCAGCTGGAAGTGGGTCAAGAAACAAAAAAAAAGACTTAACCTTGATGAAGCTTTGGCAGCAGCTGTGTTACATCTGTGTAGTGTTGCTGTGGGAGTTGGTGCTGAAGGGAGTTTGGAGTGCTTTACTATCTTTTTCCTTCTCTCATATCCATACTTCACTACAACAGTTCTCTATAAGCTTCTAACAAGTTGTAAATAAATACCCTGGAAATCATGGAAAAGTTAAAACCAGCTGGAAAATTGGAACAAAACCTGCAAAAACATCTATTTAGCTGAAGTGAAACATGACTGAATCTCAGTGCCAAAACTATCTACTCTTAAGAATTTTATTTGCAGCATTGACCTTCTACATTTCAAATACAGGTGTGAACACTAATTGCTGTAACAGATAAACATGATTTTTTTTTACAAATGGATATTGGAATATAAGAGCAATTTCTGTTCTACTTTAAACAACTTAGTCTTCTGTTGAAATAGCAAGCTTTTTAGGTTTGTTTGTTTATTTGTTTGTATTTTGTTCCTTGTTTGTTTTTTTTGTTATTGTTTTTAAGATAAACAAGAGGGGTAAAAACAAGGAGGTATAAGTGACTAGCCTCTACAGACTGTCCACATCAGCATTTTCTCAGCACAGGAGAGGGAAAGCAATTTCTGAGATACTGTTTTTCCTCTGGCCAAATGAGTAATAAAAATTGAAAAGCTAAATAGTGAATAGGAAAGTAATAAGATTTGCTAGCAGAGTCATATCATCACAAGGTAGGCCGTACAGTACAGTAAGATAGTGCTGCATTTTCAAGAATATTGTAAGAATATAGTACTTGTAAGTCTTATGGAATGTAGACAACAAAAGAAAGCTCCCTGTAAAAATGCTTGATTTTTCTCATGAAACAAAGAAAATCCAGAGGTTGGGGGGGGGGGGGGGGGTGTTGATCACATTTTTCCTTATGTATGCAAATTACAAGGTAAGTTTTCCTAGTATGAAATTCCACAGTTTGGGGAAGAAAGCAAATGAATTTTGTTTGTAGTTCTAGACAAATAATTTCCTCTTACTAGATATTTAAAATATATATTGATTCAATTTAATCTTGTCTTGAAGGAAGAAAGCTTTTGTCTGGTTTCTTTCGATTCAAAAAATTTTTGACAGCACAATGATTATTTAATGACACTTCCTTCGCTAGCAACTCCTAGCCAAGTAATAAGTACGTCTGTTTATACTGTACTAGAAAAGTATTACATAAAAGATTTTTAATAGCTGTTTCTTGTTGATTAAGCACATTTCTAAAACATGAACAGCATTATTAAAATTAACTCATTATTATAGTAGTAAAAAAACCCTACTGTTGGAGGTTATTCATATAATCTGAGTAAAGATAAATTATTGTCTGTCTTTGTCTTTTTTAGGAGTGAAATTAGATGATGAATCAAAATATGAACTTAGGCTCCATTCAGAAACAAATAGAGGAGACACACATTTTTGGGACCCAACCAAGACAACCTTATAAATTAGGTGGAGGTTGCCAACCAGGTGACCATCTATGTAATTTAAACCTGCCATCTCAAAGTTTCTACCCATATTCATCTCATTATACATATATGCATATGAATTACAGCAGTGATTGGGAAATTTTTGAAGCAGTAAAAATTCAGGAATTGGAAGAAGTCAAAGCCAGAGCTGCCCAAATGGAGAAGACCATGCGCTGGTGGTCAGATTGCACTGCTAACTGGCGAGAGAAATGGAGCAAAGTTAGAGGAGAAAGAAATAAAGCCCAAGAGGAAGCAAGGCAATTGAGAATCAAATTAGACAGTGCGATAAAAGAAATAAGTATGCTTAAAAAAATAAATCAAAATTTAATAAGTGAGAAGGAAAACTTAGAAAATGGAACTGGCTGGAAAACAGAATGCAGTTGCTCAGAAATATATTATGGTAAAAAAGACGGAAACCTGTTAACATTTCTGGAGACAGAACCTGTGAAAGAACTGAGCAAAATCATCAAAATTCCTGCGACAGAAGACACAAAGAAGGTAAAGAATGGGGAATCTTTTTTTGGTTCATGAAGAAGCAGCAGAATATGGGATTTTTCAAGCATTTTGACCAAAATGCTGCCTCATCCATTCATTGGCAAAACCATTTTTCTTCACCAATCTAAATATTCTTAATACAGAGAAATACAGAAAACAGTTCATACCCACGCACTCTGACTAAACACTTAAGTAACAGAGGCAGACTATTCTCTCCAAGAGTATTGCTCTTACTCTTATGTTTTATAGTAACAGATTAGCTCTGTTGGCTGAATTCATCATGATCTGTGTACTCACTTTTTTTTCCCCTCCAACAAAAACCAAACTAGATTCTTGGCTTCTAAAATAAAGCCATTTAATTCTCTCTGAACTTCAGAAGCATGGGAAGAGGTGAGGCAAAGTCTTCTGCAAATTAGCAAGAATTTTTGTTTGATAAGGAGGGCAACTAAATTGTGGCATATAACTAAACTGTCAGGTACAGGCATTGTCTAGTCAGCTCTCAGTTCTACACAAAAGTTCTATTCATCAAAAATGGAACTATTTATGCATGTTTCACCACCTTTATTTCTGTGCCTTGGCATGCATTGTAAATTCTCCATAGACAGCATCATGTCAAAACTGTATTTGTTGTCTGATAGACAGCAGTTGTAGATATAGGTAATTTTTTCATATTGCATAAAAATGGTTTTGCCTAGATTGTAGTACACTGGAAATTTTTTACTTAAGGGAAATTGTTGGGATTTTAGATCTGAATGTGTTCTGTTCAGAATTTTTATTCACTCAATAATGCATATAAATGATATTAAATTCCTGTGAAATTTGAAAAAAAGTGTTTATAAAAAAGTGTATAGTGTTATTATGGAGAACAAATTTTGGAAAAAAATGCTTGTCTTTCATATTTTTGGGCAGAAAAATGTGCCACATGAAGGAAATAACACTAAATATATTTTAACTATTTCTCTTTGGTATAAAGTAATTTCTACTTAAAAGCTGAAACATTATATGTGAATGGAAAACAGTGGTTTCTAGTATTTTCTGATGTAAATTTTGATTATTCTTCAAAAAACTCAAAAGAACAGAGTGATATGAAATAGAACTGTTAGTAATCTGCTAAAATGACATTAGCTTTTAAACACCATTCATCAGAAGTGGTAAAACAATTATATTTATAAAGGAAACTTGCTTATAAGAGACATTCAGTCTTCCTAACAATTGTGTATTTTTTTAATTATTTTTCCTAGGTGTTTAATTAGTTTTGCTGATTTTTTTATGCAAAACATGTATCTTCAAAATAGATATTTATATACTTTGCTCCTTATGAGAAAACCAACACAATTTACATTAAAAGTTTGAGTCTATAAAGCAGAGTTTCTTAATATATTATTTATATGCATAACTTGCATTCTGGGTTTCTTTAATTCCAGGATTCCATCTTCACCATAGTTATATCCAACAAATGATAAATGGAATCTATTTCTTTAGTAAAGACACACTAGAAATATTTTTGGATATGAAGCTTCTATTAGAAGGTGTGAGACATGTCACAAAATTGCAGTGATTCAACTTTTTTCTCCTATGTGACTTAACTGTCAGGAAAAGTCTGGATAGGCCCTGCAGGAATCATCTTAGACTTTCCCCTTCATTTATGTTTTTCTCAGATGTCATATTTTTGTTTTCTCAGGATGCAGAGGCAAACAAAAACCAAAGCAATCACAATAAAAAAATCATTCCAAAGCCCCCTGATTTCTTCCCTGATGGACTTCCCAGTATCTATTTGGAGGAACCTAAAAAAAGTTTGGACACTAAAGCTAAGACAACTGAGAATGACTTAATACATGTTTCAGTCTTACATTTGCATTTGGCTGAGATTAAGAAAATCTTACAGAAGGAAAGAGAGTAAGTACAAAATACATCCTACTTGGAGAAATCTCTATTAAAAATAAAGGGGTTTAAGACACTTTCTAATATAGATATGGTGATTTCTGCACTTATAGCTCGTATGTTCTCATTTCTAAGCTTTAACCATTGCTATTTACAAGGCTGTGATAAAAATTTAGAGAGAGAATTCAGCATAGTGACTATGTGATTGTAATTTCAAAGTCAGTTGAAGTTAATCTGAAAATTGAAATGAAGAAAACTCTGTTTGTTGCAAATATATGCAACAGTCTCAGTTCATAGAGTGTAATGGTAAACTTTTTTGAAGAATTTTGTTCCTTTAAATTTCCAACTAGTATTTAATGTGTTTTGTTATAGAAAATAGATAGCTGTAGAAAGCATACAATAATTCTTTACGTGAATCATATGGCAGAAGATGACCAGAAGTATGTTCTCTCTCCTTAAAAAGTGTTTAGGTTTTTTGTGGAAGTTATATATATATATATATGTATATATATGTGTGAGTTAAGAAACTAATACCTCACATATCTATTTTTCTCTGATTGAGACATGAAGGGTCCTAGGTGTTTCATCTTTCAATGGCAATCAAGGATACATATATGAATATGTATGTATAATAATTTTCTTTTTGAAACATGATAATTTTTCAACTCTTGTTTTTAATCACTTTTTAGGCAAAACTTTTATAAACCATCATTCTGCCTACTGGTTCTGGTTTTGCTTTGTTTGTTCACATGCTTCTCTAGCTGATTTGTAACTGTATTTCAGAGACACACATTTGCCGTTTATGCCTGAATGTATTCTGACTGGTATAAAAAATAAATTTACTGGCACAGGGTAAGAATTGAGGCATATCTAGAACATGTAATAAATATGTGGCTGTGCCAACCTCAGGCAGCAAATGCTCACAGAGCAGTGATTTCCACATAACAGCAGGCATTGATATAACAACTCCAGCTCTAGGTCAGTTTAGGCAGCATTTCCTCTGTGTAAAAATGTTATATTAGCAGAATATACGCAACTTCACAGTATGAAGCAATTTTATTTGACAATGCACACAGTGAATAGCTAGGAATAATGTTACTTGGAGAAGTGTTACCATAGCCACTGGTCTCTTGAGATAGCTGGTGAATATTCATTGGGCAGGCTGTCATCTGCTGGCTCAGAAAGGGTTGATCTCTGCTGCTCGATGGAATTGACTGATTTTGCTGATTTTCCATCTTCAGATTCCCAGTTTTCCCTCTTACATTTTATTCTTGTCCATAATAGTAATTTTGCTCCTGGATTCTGGAGCTGTTAATAATGTCTATCTCAGCAATCTCACCTCTGCATGTTTTACTTCTCTTATCTTGCACAGCTCTAGCTTAAGTACTTTCTCTCAGCTTTTCCCTCACAACTTCACAATTTTCTCAGTGAACTTGAGCCAAGGGCACACACAGCTGTGCTTCATCTAAAGCAAGCAGATCACAGACAGCTTGAACCCCAAGGCCAAAGGTTACTTTGGCAGTCAGTATGATACTACTCATAGACCAGAGGACTACCCAGCAGAGTTTTCTGGTTTACATGCAGTACTCTGAACTGTGTCTGCATTTTTTTCCAAAGTCAAGTCATCTTAAGCATATCCAGTGTTTGGACTTGCCCCTAGTTACCTATCTAATCTTCCTATAAGATGTTTTGTGTCTTCACCCTGAGAGGACCTATGCCTATTGCATTCAGTTTAGAGCTATCATCAGTAATGCTGATATACTGTTACTTGCACAGATAAGGCTTTGCAAAATACAAAAAGAAAGAAGATCTGAAAAGAGGAAAAAAATAAAACTAAGGGATGAAAGTTTATATTTTGACTTTCAAAAAATGTCAGGATTTGGTTTGCAATATGAAATCACACACCAACGTCCTCTGCTCGGCACTAATAGCTCATATCAAATACATATTTGAGGTCTCACTAACATAAGTGAAAATTAAAAACCTTATGAGTTGTCCAACACATTAAATAATAATTTGCCTAAGGTAGTTATCTTTGGTCATCTTTTGGATCAGTGATCTCATCTAAATGTCTTCTAGTTTTAAGATTGTAATTTATTTCATTTTGAACTTAAAAATGTTTTTTCCTCTAAAATCAAAAGTTCACAAACTACACTCATAGTTAATAATATCAAAGAGGAATTTCTTAGAGCTGGATTGGTAGACTTAGACAGTGGATACAGAAGGTTCTGTCTGAACATCAAGAAATGCTTTTTTTTTTTTTTCCTGTGAGGTGACTGAGCACTGGCACAGGTTTTCAAGAGAGGTTGCTGTGTCTGCATCCTTGGAGAGGTTCAAAAGCCATCTGAACATGGACCTGAAACCAGCTCTAGGCAACCCTTCTTGAGTAGGGGTTTTGAACTAGATGACCTCCTCAGGTCTCTTTCAACCTCAATCATTCTGTGTAATTATGTTATTTAATTACATAATAAGGAGTTAAAATAGCTGGTTAAAAGAGCCATTAAAATGCTCCGACCTTGGTCTTTTTAACTAGTAATATGCTGCTTCACTGATCTCTGCTATAACCTTTCTTCCACTTTTTATTTTCTTTATTAAATAGTAGACTTTATGTAGTCAGGATCAGCTGTTTCATTTAGCAGTATCAGTGGTACCTGATCTCACTTAAGAGGTAATGTAACATAAAATAAAGCTATTATCCTCTAAATAAGCATCTCATACTGGACATTCCTCTTTTACTTTTCAGATTAAACCATTTCTAAGGACTTTCGCTACATTCAATAAAGTCAAAGTATTAAACCCTTTCCACTGTATTAAATGTCCCACTTAATTATTCTTTTGTTTCCCCAATGAAGTCATGATATCATTCCAATGAGATATTCTATTACTTTAGAAGAAAAAATGTTGAGTTGAATTGAATGAAATACATCTTACTCCACTTTGCTTTGTGAATGATGGTGTTTATTTTATGACTGTAATGTTTATGGGAGCTCTAGCTGTTTGCTAGAGAAGATGTGTGATATGCTAAATCTAGGCAGAAAAAGATGATACCTGGTTCAAGAACAAGAAGATATTTCACTGAAGTGGATTGCTTCATTAATGCAGCTAACATTGCTTCCAGGACCTGAGCCAGTCCAGTCAGTGGTAACTCTTGTTATGTCTGTGCAAGCCTGCAGTGTGCTGCACAGAAATGCCCCAGACAAAACCCATCAATACACTTTGCTTTAATAGATGAATTTGAAACCAAATGTTCTCAGAATATAGTTCTAGTCTAGCCTGACAAATACACCTTTAGTAAAAAGGTTGACAAATTCCATTAGCCTCAGAATAGAAAATAACTACAATCTGGCACAAAAGTTTCTTTAATTGCCAGTACTGGAATTTTTTTTAAAACTGTTTCAATTTTATTTTCATTCTACAGGTTTAGTACTTCTGAGCAAAATATTCCATTTTCCTAAAATTCTTAGCATCTTACCTGAAATATAAGTATTTTATTTTTTTTTTTAACATCTAAGGTTGATCATTTTAGTTTCTGTTTTGTCTTCATACTGTATATTTTCTCCTATATATGTATGTTTAAACTAATATTCTGTCTATACCAAATAAAAGTGATGTAATACCCTTTCTTTGAGGATCTTCACTATGTTGCCATAAATTAGGTGACCTGAACCACTAACTGAAGTCAAAGTTCAAATTTTCTTCAGTTTATCTCAAAATTTTATTTTATTAAAATATTAATTCCATACCACTGTATTTCTTTTTTTCTCTGTAGCTATTATTTTTCGTAAATCTTTTGGAATAATTATGTAATGATAATATAGGTTTTTAATAAAAGCAAGATATAGCATTGATAAAGGCAGCAAAATATAACTCAAGCTATGGAAAGGATATTCAAAGTAATTTGTCTTTTGTCAGCTTAAAAATGGTGCAATGCTGAACTTTAAAATACTTTTTCAGAATGAATGCATTTCTGGAGAAAGAAATGGAAAAGATGGAAAATGAATTATTTCTTTATAAATGGAAATATGAAGAACTGAGGCACACCAAACTAGAAAGCCTGAAACAGGTATGTTGGTACTACATCATTTTCACATGGAATAGTAATGGCCAGTCTCTGCAAACGAAGAACCAGGGAAGGTCTTTACACCTTCCAGCCTGCGCATTGGATTTTTTAGGTGAGACACAGTGTGCGCGGAACTGAGCCCACCCTTTAATCCTGAGGTTCATCTGTCGGGGCCAAGCACGCTTGGACGGTGGCAGCGAGGTCCTCAGGACGTAGATGGATTGCCTTACAGTGCTAACGAGCTCCATCTGCCCGGGGAGTGGCCCTGACTGGGAATCGACCCTGGGTCTCTGCAGTGACAGTGCAGCGCCTTTACCCTCTAGACCACCAGGGGCTCCCTTTTCACATGGAATAAGAAAGAGAATTTAGACTTCTGATTTTCTGTGTTGTAGCTAAGAGTAAAATTGTATCCAGGGTTTATGAATGTGATAAATCCAGCATTTATCAATAATTTTTCTGTGTAGTCTGCTGGGGAGGGACCTGATGATGGTGCGTGAAGCCACAGCAGCACTGGTGTGGGGAGTTACGAGAGTGGCACTGGGGTGGCTCCACGGGAAGGGACCAGCTGGAAAAGGCAGGCTCTGGTGTCCCATCCCCATGTGTGATGAGGCTAGTGGCTCTGATGTACAGTAAGCCATGATCAGGGGCCAGCTAAGCTTGTGTTCAGGGACAAGGGGCCCAGGTGAGGCAAGCGGGTGTTCAGGAACCCTGAAGACATAGCCCCTGGGGTACTGAGTGGGCATGGTTGGGGTATCAACCTGGCAAGAAGGGGAGACAGCATCCTCAGAGATGGTGGGGATACCCTGAGATCTAGGCTGTGGCCAAGAGAGGTAAATCCTGCCTAGGGAGAGCCGAGTCCCCGTTCAGGTACAGCTGGCAAGCCCAGAACAAGTCCCATGTCTGTGGGGAGTGCTGGTTTCTCCAACAGTTTGCATGTGGGAGGGAGCTGGGAACACACTGATGGCAGCAGCATCTGTAGCAGCACAGCCTGGGGCATGGTCCACAATGCCAGCTGGGAGAACTGCTGTTGGCACAGCAGAGACCTCAGCTCGGACCCGCTGAGGGAGGATGCAAGTCCCCAGGCCTTGAGCTGCAGGCAGTGCCTGATACCTTCAGGAGGCTGAGGCAAGAGAACAAAGTATCCCTGCCTAAGAGGTGGATGCTGGCTAAGGAAATATGTTGTTTCTTTTAAGCTGGAGGAGGAAGTGAGCAGGCTGGGCAGGTTCAGGGAAAGCAAAGAGGAGATTAACTGGATCATCACAGGGTTCCAAGAGGTAAGAAAGTCTGAATCACACGAGAGGGGCAGCCAGAGACTGTGAGTTTCAAGGTAAATAGAGGCCCATAGTAGGAGGGTTGGAAACTTATGTTTTCTAGCAAATGGAGGAGGGCTCTTTTTCCAGATCAGTTCAAAAGGTTCAAATGCTTGGTAGAAAAGTAGAAGACAGCCACGACTGGTGAGGCATCAGAGCCAGCTTTAACCCAAACCATGTGTTAACATCAGGAAGAAGCAGTAAGTGGCAGTAGCAGGAGGCTTGGCTCCTATGGGAAGAGAAATCCCGTGCCCTCAGCTTGCCTTTTTGAGGGCTATGTGGCTGACTGTGGTCTAGGATTCAGACTACTGCAGACAGATTGCTGAGGTCTATCCTGTCCTCACACTGCTACCCATCCACATGGACACCAGCTGGGGGCGTACTGAGAATTATCACATGGCTCTGGAATTGAAGTTATGGGGACCTAGCTGTTGTCTCCTTGATCCTACAAGCTGTTAACCTAATGAGGATAGCTTTGAACTAGGAAAGCAGGCAATGAGACATTACAGACCATAGTTAAATGAAGAACTGGTGGGCATGTGGAAAGCTTGGGGCTCAGGTTGATAAGAACAAGAAAGACTTCAGGAATGATAAAACAGTGTGCAGTGACACCTGTCTCAAACATTGGTAAAGAAATGCACACACTCTGGAAAAAATCGGGAGAAATTAGAGCTATATGTGGTTATAGGACTGTAACATTGTTGGAACAATTCAAGTACTGTGCAAAGTTCATGCAGCTGGAGTACTATGAAGAACTTCCAGAAACACTGGCAAGGAAGGACTGAGGGGATGGGATCTATAAGCAGCTCAGATCTTTTAAGGTCTCCAGCAGGATGGGGGTTAATCAGACTTGTGACTCATGATCAGAGGAAAAGCTAATAATGGTGTCATTATGGTAGGAGTTCGCTACAGACCCATTGATGGGGAATCAAATAAAGTGTTTAAAGAACCCAAAACTCTGAGTTGTAGACCCTAGTTCTCACGGGTGACTGAATGTAGAGCTACTAGAAAGGAAACATGGCTGTTTCAATCACAGGGACTTCTGGAGGATTTCAAAATAAATTCTTGTGGAAGGTATTGAAAGGGTCAATCAGTGGTGATGCATAGCTGGATCTACTCTTGACTAATATGAAGGAAACTAGTTAGGGTTGTGATGATGAATAATTTCCTTGTCTGTAGTAACTTTGAAATAGCAGTGGTGGTGGTCCTGAAGGAAGTCAGAAAGATGAGCAGCAGAGTATAGACCCTGAACCTAAGGAAAGCAGGACAGTGGCTTAGTCAGGGAACTTTTGGGATCATGGGAGACAGCACAAAGAGGTAAACAAAGGAGCCCACCAAAGCTGGCAGGCCTTGAAGTACAGGATCTTCCAAGTACAACAAATGTTTGTCCTAATGCTCAGAAGAACTGATAGATTTGTCACGAGACTGATTTAGTTTATGAGGGCACTCTTGGTGGAGTTCTGGTGCCAGAAAGCAGTGTACTTTTATGAAGAAGATCAGCCTTCAAAAGAGTAATTTAAGAACATTGCCTGGTTATGTAGGATTGGTGTTAGGAAAGAAATGTTCATTTCAGTCTGTGAGTAGAAGACTAAGAAGTATTTGTGTTGCAGTTTACAGGGTTTAACTTTCAGAACAATGAATTGAGGACCTCTTAGATCCAACAAAACTCAAAATGTGTGTCTTTATAACTAAATATAGATAGTGAATTTAAAATTTCCTATAAATTTAACATCTCAGATTTGGAATAATGCAGAGAATTTAGTTAGCTTTCTTTCATGTTTTGGAAAAGATTTCAAGCAGTCTATTAAATCCCAAGTTCTAGTTAAAAGCTGATGCATCTGTAAATGGAATTTCCTTCATAGATGAACATATGCAGGAACAAATTAACATCTATCTCTCATATTTGAGTTCCTTCAGATTTTAGTTCTCTATTTGCTGCTTGCTCATTAAGAAGGATTCTGGCTTGTTATTTCTGCAAAACAGAGGAAGTCTAGATTTAGTTAATTGTTTTGCTTAAGAAATGTAATCTTTGTACTTTATGAGTGCTGTCAGCAGGAAAAACAAAACAGGAAGTAAAAATTTGCTGAGAATTTGTTGGAGACTGATAGAGAGCAATTTGTATGCATGTGCGTGCATACATACATGTGTTGCTGCTTTTTTGGGGGGAACATGCTCAATTGCTTTAATTGCTAACAGGAGGTGATATTCTGAGCATTCTATTCATTTTCTGAGATTTATAAGACATACCTCTAGTTTTTAAACTACAGAAGAACATTGGTCTTGGTGAATCTGACTAATGGATGAAATCTGACTGTGAATGAAATTACTTAGATTAGTGCGTTTTTTTTTAAGTGAAAACCCTTCCTTTACTGAAAAAAAACCAAATCTTGCTTGCTGACAACACATCTGTGAATATCATTCACTATGTATTACTGCTGAGAAATGGATGCTAGAGCACCATGCAAGATTTTTGACAGTGAAAAATTTGAAAGTGAAATAAATTGCAGACATGTACCAGGCTAAGCATGGAATCTGATTCCTATACACACCTGCAATATTAAATCACAAAGGAATTTCTAGATTAATAACAGATCAATCATTACATCTGGGTTATTTTCATGTCTTTGAGTAAGACTTTTTGATTTTAGTTATGCCTAAATTAATCTGCTATTTCCTTTGGTAGATTGCCTAACAGTCCCACTGGGAATGTGAAAAAAGTGCTTGGTTTGCAAGCGACAGTGCAATAGCAAACTAAATAATTTTTACGAATTTATAGCTCTTCTAGCCTTTTGGAAGTTAGAGAGATTTTGTGGAATAATAGAAACTTCACAGCTGCCAAAACTTGATTACCAGTGCTCCCAGTAACTAATTACTTTCTGTTAAAAGATGAGTATTTACTTTCCTTGGAACAAACTAAATACAGAAAGCCTTGGTGATCTTGATGATCATCTTTTTAAAAAATTATGCATTCTGCATATGTTTGTAAATTGTAAATAAGTTTTCAATGCACTGAGCTAACTGAAAAAAGTAGCAAAGTGGCAATTTATGTTCATGGTAACCATGACCACTATAGACAGCTTTGTGTGACACTGCATTGAATTTGTTTGGGATCATAAATTAGATAATTTTAACAGATATATCAGAAAGCTGCATTTAGTGTTACAATTGATAGTTTCCTATTCTATTATAAGAATTCTGTTCTCCCATTAAGTAATAAAATAAAAAGTTAAGATTAACACTAAGAAACTCATTGTTCAAATCTTGATTATGTTTGACAGCACTCTCTATTTTCAAGTAGTCAGATGTCACCTGTTTTTACTGAATATCATTTTGTCTCTTTCTCTAAGGACATTCAGAATTTTTCATTCATTTTACTTTTTCTAGCCTATCCTTAATTTCAAGTATACTTTCATTATGACAGTTTCAAACCAAGTCCTAATTGGTTATTCTTATATTAACTTCTCACTACAGACTAGGGCTTAAGTTTTCCCTTATTTGTCTAAAAAAATGAAAATTGTGTCTTGGCTTTCTTTAGAGAGCTAGTGAATGAAGACTTTATGTCTGCCAAATATTTTTCCAGGAAGGAAAATTGAAATTAAGTGTATCTTCCTTATACTTTGTGTTTATCGCAGGGAAAATGTTTTCTACTTTATGGAGACTACCTTAAAAATTATTGTGAATTTGTGGCCTAAGATTGATACCAGTATCAAAGATTATTAGATACCTTTAGAGCTTTTGAAAAGACCTATTTATGGGGTTGTTACACAATATTCAGTCCATAAAGTCCCATCTTAAACTGAGATTTATGTTTGCATTTCTTAGCTGTCAAAAACATTTTGTATGTACTGTCTAGTTAATAAGCTTCACTTATAGTCCTAGAGGAACTTTTAGCTCTTAGTGGGATACTAAATCAATTAATATTTTCTATGAGTTGCTTTCCATATATATTAAAAGTAACATATTAACAGCTGTAAAGCCCTTTGATATTTTAAAAAAGAGTACAGCAATTACTCAGTATAAAATTAACTTATTCTTATGTTTGTATGAGACTCCACAGAAGGGCAAAAATCAAGTCTGCAAACTATTAAATAAATGATCTTGACATTAGATATATTTGGGGTTAAAGTATTTGTTGGAAAAACTAGGAATATTTAGGTTCTCTGAAGAACATGAACATTTCTACATCAATAACTGCTTGTTAAATGTTCCCAGAAACAACTACCCTGTTTTGTGAGATACAATTTTGTTTGTGAATCAATTAACCAACAGTCTGAGAAACACAAAAAGTGTATCTGAGTTTGATTAGTTAGCTGTTTGGACTCTTTGTTAAACAAAGCAAATCCTTTGTGTGTTGCCCTGATGTTTGTAAACACAGAATTGTAGTTAGTAAGACTGGTAAAGTTTTAGGTTTTAGAAAGATCACTTAATCTTATAAAATGCACAATAAAACATTCTTGTTTAGACTCATTGCAAGTCTTCCTCAAAATGTTATATCTGTCTTTAAAATTCCTGTAGGAGATGCTTTTCTGGTCATTTGAAAGTTAAATAAGATGGAATATTTAAAAAGCAATTTTATATTAGACTGAAAACTGTGGGAAAAAATGCGTGTACTACTATATTCCACTGGTGTGCACTGTAGACTTACAAATGCCACTATAGGCAGTAACTTCTGTGCTGTTTAAAATAATTTCAGCTAGCTGAAGTGCAGAATGTGTTCTTACTCTACATTATCTAGTGGTTTGGTAGTTAATGAGGGAAATTCATATACCAGTTTGTGGGATATGAGACAAAAATTACTCCATTTGGTACTTAAAACTTATCAGAACATCAGTAATAAGAGAAGTATCTCTATATAAAAAGGAAAACAGGCTAAATTAACATTTTGTGTCTTTGGCAGAGGCATTTCTGTTCTTCCTCTTTTTTACACTGCTGAAGATAAGTTACCAGCTATTGATTTTGCACTACAGCAAAAAAAAAATAAATCTTTAAACATTTTTTAAAACAAATGCTTTCTATTCTCTCTCGCAGTATATAGATGTTTTACACTGTATATTACAGCAATCTATGTATTGTTACTTAGGAGCATTATTTTCTTTAAGAGATCATGAATGGTTCCTTACCTGTTGTTTCTCAGGTCAAGGAAGCTCCACTGATGTGAGTGAGGCTTCTGAATAAATCAAGTCTTCTACTATCACTGTAAACATTTAAATGCTCTTTAAGATGGAATGGTCTTTTTAAAAGCTCAGGTTGTTAAGAGCTATGTCCCATTGAAGATTCAACCTTCTCCAGAAATCTTTATTCTGAAATTACTTTATAGTGTGCAACTATAAACGCAACAGAGTTGCTTACCTATAATTGCTTTTTTCATTCACTTAGTGCATACATGAAATAGAAACAGTGATACTCTGATAATCTTACAGGAAATTCAGGTACATGTAGGAAGATCATCTATTCTGTCCCATATTCTTCACCTGACTCAAAAAATGTCTTCTGATTGTCCTCTGAATCCTGCAGAAAAAATAATAATTATCAGGCATAACCAGTAGCCTGAATGGCTATACTGAGTACTGTGACTTTTTCTATTTAATTTCTCACTTAAGATGCCCAGAAGTATTGTGTATTTTGCACAGCTATCATAGGAAAAGGTGCCTCTAAAACGAACTTTGTGGTGCTTTTATATATTACAGAATAGGCAGTAATCTGTTCTAGTGTGTTAAAGGAGTTTTTATAAAGTTTGATATCAGAAGCCTCAAGGCTGAGCTTTAAAATATCATTAGGCAATTTTGCAAAAACAACATCTGAATTATTTGAGAACTCAAATGACTTTATAGAGTGGAAACTTATGCAGTTAATTTTCCTGTGATAAAATCTCATTATTTTCAGACTAGATCTAGAATTTGGAGTGTTCCTGGCTGGCTGGTCTCAATCCTTCATTTGTTTGAGAGGCTGTTGCAATTTTCAGACTGAGTGAAATGGGATGATAATTGTGCCATATCTGACTTGTACTTTGATAAAAGTACTTTAAAAATTACTTTTGATATACATATTTTTTTCCCTGTCTAAATTACTATAACTGACAGGTAGTTAGAAAGTAAGGAAAGAATTCTGCATTATTCCTTAAGCAGCAATTGTTGTAAAGTCTTAACTATTCTTTCCACTGTTTTCATAAATCAGGTCTCAGTTCATATTTAGTCTTATCTCTGGAAATTATGTATTTAATGTGAATGTTCTTACTGTCCAACATGAAGTATAATTTTTCACACTGCATAAAATCAAGGTTCCATCTGATGTTTATTCTTCTAGAAAGCTAATTTGGAAAGTGATGGAAAAGTCTACTGTTTCATTAACTTATTTTCCCCCATGCTGGCTTCCAACAAGATATTTAAGCAGCATTGAGTTGTACTTGCCAATATTTTCTCTGTTTTCATTACATGCTTTGCAATGAACAGACCAAGCAAGAACATGATTTTTTTCAATTGCTATTTATTTAAGGACATTCTGTCACAATTGAAAGGTGAAAACTCAGTTTTCTAAGTATGTTTAGTATGTCTGGGCATATTGAAACATATCTGTGCAAACTGATTTTCTGTGAAAGGAATACCATGCCAATATGGCATCGTTTTAGAGGTTTGTTTAGCCTGTTTTTCTGCTACTGGCAGAAAGCATAACCTAGTGAGGAAACGAGTTAAAGATGAGGCACGAGTTCAAGTGCACGTGTGCACACTTACGTGAATATATGTGTGTTTGTGTGTTTATATACATGAAGCAGTCTTTCTGCTAGAGGTTAGCAAAGGTGTCCCTGCCCAGGTTCCTTCCAACTGAGGACATTCTATGATTGCATCTTTTAAACAAACAATTTTTCACATTTAAGATTGAAAACCCAAAATTAGGGCAAAGTTACTTCTTAATAATGTATTAGTGTGGTCAGTTCACCATTTGGTTCTGTACCAGAAATTAATTCTTTGCTGTGTATAGCTTTAAAAAACACCCTCGAAAAGGTTTATTAATATTTAATTTTTCAATATATGTTTAAATATCCTGAATTTTCCTTTCATTATTATATTTTAGCATTAACTTATTTTCTTGTTTAAGTAAATATTTCTGCTAGTATGCTTACTTATTATTCATTCACATAAAATCAACTTGGGCTAAAATTTTTTTAAAAAATATCAAACCACTGAAGAATTAAATCTAACAACAGGTATAATGTACAAAATTGAATTTAAAGACATTAAAGTACAAGCATTTTTCACTTAATGTGCAAATAGTCTTTTTCTTTCTATCCTTAGATGGATACAGATAGCAATGTCAATTAAAAATTAACAATCTAATTCGGGAAGAGGTTTGATTTGAAAAATAGATCATTCTCTTTCATTGTTTTTGAAAATAAAATGCTCTTTTTTAGATGTGAAAAATCATAAGTGGTGCTCTATTTATACAGGATCTAGCACCTTTGTACTTATGAACAGTTTCCATTGCAGACTCAGCAAGACTGTTAGTAATCACTGCTTATATTAAGGTACAAGTCTGTGCAAGCCTTGAAGGCTTGTGAAATCCATTGCTATGTAGTAATCTAGAGTTTCAGGTTTACTCTATGGTAAATGGATTAAGTAATTTTTTTTTACATGCATTTGAAGGGAAAACACATGAGGAACTGGAATTAAGTTTCTTGGATTTAAATGTTCTTGTCACATTCTACCAATAAAGAAGGTGCCTAAAACATCTCGTGTTAGAATAAATGTAGCTTCATGCCTACTGTCTAGGACACAGTTATATTCATACAGCTTTGCAGGATGGTTAGGTACTTTTGCTTCCTAACATATGTGTGTGAAATAAAAGGTCAGACTTAATGTTTCAGTGTGGCTATTGAGATGGAATTTTCTTTTTGACTCATCTATAACATATACAAAACAGCTGTATTATTTCTGGAACAAAGAAGCAGTGCTTTCATGGGAGGTAGGAAGAGAACCCACGCTTTCCTCCCACACATACTCCCTACTTTTTCTCTTTTTTTCCTGCTTTCTTTTTTTTCTGTTTAATGTGTAATAGCAATTTCGTCTTTGGTCTTATTTAGAGAGAACAGTCTGGCACTTAAGTGCTGTTCCGCTGAGGAATTGCATTTTCAGATTACTTTTAAACAAAGGATTCAATCTTAGGAAAAATTGATGAGTGCCTTTTTTGGATATAATCACAAAACTTTCGTTGCTTACATCAGTGATGTACTGCATCTCTCCGAGTAACAGCATGAGTGATATCCTGAAGGCAATGAGAAATCTGATGTCAGTGAGCTTTGGGCCAGTTCCTGAATTAAGCTCTGTATTGTAACAGTTGATTAAGAATCTTCTGTGCCAGAAGATTCTTCAGGAACATTTGTAACTTCAAAATACCAAGATAGTGTGTTATTATGGATATGGCTCAGATAAAACAGAAGAGATGCCATGTAAACTGTATTGAAAACAGTAGAACTATTGCAACAGGCACTTGTCATCAGACCACTCTGCTAGAGAAATTATCTTACATAAGTGCTTACCTAGATCAAGTGACTAAAGCTGCATATCAGGTTCTTACTCTGAAAGGAGAGCATTATTTAGACAATGGTCTATACTATATTTAGCTGAAGGCTAAGCATCAACATTTCTTTCACTTTTAAAATGGTATGGAGTGTTTTGACTACAGAAAAGTAATGATTACCAATTCTAGTGTGATTTCACACTATTTAGTATTCTGGTAATCTTAGATATACTCATTTGTAGAGACCTAAAGTTACAGGAAACATCCTATTCCCAGCATCCCTTGACTATTAATCTAAAAAGTCAACAGCTTTCATCTGTAAAATAAGTGAACTAGTGAAGTTCCCAGTTAAATGTAGAAGGCTTTGAATATTGCTCTCAGTTTTGATGTATTTTAGGTACAATTCATTAGCTGTTATCAAAAATGTATTGTAAACTGAAAGAATTTTAATTGGCATTTTAGTTTCCAATCTATCAATTAGAATTTTTGTCATATATCTAATACTATTAATTTAATAATTTCTCATCGACTGGATGGAACAATGCTCTGATCTGCAGCCTGTAATACTAATACTGACTAGGAAATTCTTGAGACTGATTACAATTTGAACTTGCTTTGAGTGTTTCCAGTCATGCTGACCACTATTGATTTTTCTGTTTCCTGACAGTTCCTTATTTAGCTATATATTTGGCTCAATTCGGTGATATAAAGTGAGGATGAAAAGTTGGATTAGTTGGAAACAATAGGGGTATTGACCTTCTGTACAGCAAATAAAACTTAAAATCTAATTTAAAAAAAAAAAAAAAAAAAAGGAAAGATTTACCATTGCACTATTTACTTTTGTTTGTTTGTTTTATCAGAACATTTCTCCATGTCTGCATTCACCTTCTGAAAAATCCCTATGTTTCTTGATGAAGGGTTATCATCTTCCTTTCACAGTGCTTATTAGAAAGGCTTATGGCTTATTCTAGTCCCTGAATTAATTACTAATAATAACTAACAGTTTTATCAAACACACAGCAATAGATAACTACTTGCAAAAGAGGGGGGCAAGCTGTTAAATTCTGAACTAAAATTAAATTATTATGCTGTTTATCTGTAAAGTATCATATTTTAAAATTATCTTCGGTAAATGATAAATTGTCATTGCTCGGAGACTTAAGAATAAAAACTTAATTTGTTTTTCCTTTCCATAGAATAGAAGCTCATTTTTGCTTTCAATAAAGTCTGTATATGAATTTCTACTCATAGGCACACAAACCAACAAATCTATTCTTTAACATGTTATTAAAAAAAAAAATTTGCATTAATCAGTCTTATGTCTCTCAGAGCATAGTCTGTGCTCCTTGTTTTGGAAAGGAAATTGTTGTATTGGCTTTGAGAAGGAAAAAACCCAAAAAGCCACACACACACCTGGTCCCCGCCCCCAGATAAGTGCAGTATAACAAAAGTAAACGAACTTCAGATCATAAAACTCTTACACTGTGCAACTTCAGTCTTGCAACAATACTTGGATGAAAAGGGAATCAAGCAGAGTTTAGTAAGAAGTTTCAAGAGTCATCAAAAACTAANAAAAAAAAAAAAAAAAAAAAAAAAAAAAAAAAAAAAAAAAAAAAAAAAGAGGTTCTCAGCAGAGGCCTATTACAACTTCTTTTGAAATATCATCCAAAATGCAAAATGTCTGGAATTAAACCTTAAAGCACACAGTGAGCAGTCTTTCACTCCCTCCTCCCCCCCACCTCCACTAGCCATAAAGCTAAGATATCACCAAGGCAAATTAAGGGATGAAAGTTCATGGTTTGCTTCAGATAATTTTGTTTAAGAATGCTCCAAACCAGCTGCCTGTTGAGATTTCAAATTAAATTAGGAAAAATAATTGCTGTAATCCCTCTGTCTAAAACAATCTTTGCCATTTACTTAGGTTTTTTAACACAGTTTGTTTAATCTATTACCACTGTCACCCCTGCTGTGTTCTGTCATAATCCAATCAACTGCAAGAAAAGCATGCTACTGTTTGTAAAGCAAACAAAGCAAACCCTTTGGTGTAAATGTCAAGAGCTCTAGCTTTCCCTTGCTTGGTAGTGAGACAGAAATATCAAGGTGTGATTTTTTTTTATTTTTTAAAGAAATTGATTTGAGCTGCCTTTCTTAGATCAGTTGATTGTTAGGCAATATGGGAATTTTTAGTTGTTTATTTCGTGGATTAAAGGTTCAACCTCTCCATGCATAGTAGCAAAAGCAATGAGGCATTTGTTAGCACACTGGAATTCTCATTCACCATGAGTGATGGCTTGTCAAGTTTTGAGAGTTTTTGTTGATGTGTGTCCCTTATAAATTTCAAGCAGTATTCTTCAAGGGATTAGCTGAAATGTGAGTTCTTTCCTTGACTGAGATCAGAGAACACTTTAAATTCACCTAATCCATTGTGTAATGTTCATTTAGATTAAACTTGGTTGGAACTCTAATTACTAAGTTCATCTCTAGGCAAAAAAGGAAATGGGGTTTGAGAAGTAATATTAATCCCATCTCAAATATCACTTGCATTTATGAATATAGCAAATGGGCACATTGTACATGCCATTTTTATGTCAGGTCATACTTATCTAGGCACCAATATTTTGCTAAACATAACAAAAAAATGATAATTTTAAGAGCTTGCAGTAGAGGGGGCGTTGCAAAAAGATGCCCAGTGCATTCAAATGAATTTAGATTCAGTCTCTCTGTAATAACAGGAAGCACAGAAAGCACTTGAATCTGAGTGTTTTTGTCTTTTCCTTTACTAAAAATTAGTCTTCCAGTCAAAGGCTACTTAAAGGTTGCCTAATATTATGAGCAAATAGTTGCTGAATTAAGTTGGAACCAATGCTTCAACATTATTTTCTGTGATCAGGAATTAATCAGAGAGTTGCTCTCTTCAGATTTGTACAAGGAGGAATGAAATGTATTTGGCCTAGGAGCAATATCAAGGAACTGGGAAACTTTTAAAGTGGCTAGTATGAGGAAGTAGGCTAGAATGGAACCCAAATAGAAGGCTGATATTGGATAATCTGAAAGACCATAGGAAAAGGGGACTTTCTTAAGCCATATAGTATATTTGCAGAGTCAAATCACTGAAGTAATTTAGCGAAGCATCTTTTTGGGGCAGCTGGGTAGGTGACCTTGGATGTAGATGTTGTTGCATTTTATACCATGAGCACTGCTTTTAAAATACAGCACAGCCGTGGAAGTAGGAGGGCAATATCTCTGAACAGCTTCTAAAAATAGGAAACACAGAGCAGGCAAGGTTGTGAGTTATGCTGACAGAAATTCTGGAGGTGGGGTTATCTGCCCCAGCCTGAGACAGAAATTTGGGGTAGGGTTAAGCAAAAGAGAAAACTTAGAACTGCTGTTGGAGTGGGGCTAGAACAGGAGGAGCTGAAGTCCATGGAAAATTAGGACAGCCAGGAGATCTGTACTGTGAGGGCTTTTATGAAGTGAGCCAGAGGTGAGGGTGTTGGTCACAAATAGAGCTGGAAAATAAGATTATTCTACTGTTGCTCTTACTGTAACATAGTTACAAGGTCTGCATAAAATTATCTATGTACGTATAGGTTGACTATATATAAAAGGAGAGAATATGAGTATTTTTTCTAAAAAACAGTAAAAGTTTTAAAGAAAGAATGACTTGATGGAGCATTTAATATTGGTAATTTAATTATAATTAATTTTTTCAGTAAGTAAATAGCTCTCGCTTATCACATTCATCTTATGGGAGAAGAGAGGAAAATGTTAGGATGTTTCCCAGTATCTTGATAGAGAGGATATTTGTAACTTTTAAATAGTCTTAAAAAAAAAAAAAAAAAGGCAAATTATTATGGCAAATTTTTCTAAGTGTAGGAGGAATAGTTATAGATTTCATACCTTTTTTCTAATTTAGAAATCTTGTGGGGGCATTTATTCTGTCTAAGATGCAGCAAACAGCAAACCTTCCTCTGGCAATTCACATCAACAGATGGATGTCCCCATTCACCACAGTAGGGAGTTTCCTGTTGCTATTATTCACCACTTCCTTCTATTGATACTTCATTCTTCAGTATTCTTGTCTGGAAATATCCTCATTGTTATGTAGCTCTCAAAATGCATGTCATCATCCCTTTTCCCTGGATAAAATCACTAAAATAAATGACATGAGCTGTGTGGGTTTTTTCCACATAATGCAAATGTGAATATCAATTTCAGGATTTCAATAATGTCTTGTATCAGATTACTATATAAATATATATACATATGTATATCTCAAAACAACAAAAAATTGAATGGAAACCTATGTTGTCTGGTGGGGTTTTTGCTTGTTTGGTTTTTAATTTAATATATGATTGATATCTCCTTTTGATACCATTTGGTCTGCTGGAAAACTGATTTTTGTATTAATTAAGGGTTAGGTACACAGGTGCTCTGTATAATTCTTTGTTAGTCTGTAGCTTCTGATTATGTACACTAATGAATTGACAGCAGCACTACATGAAGCTTATTTATGTCAGGAAAAAAAGTATATTACTTTTGCATTTAAAAAACAGCTTGGTACTGTTGGTACCACACTGTGTTGCATACAGTTTATGCTTATACTGAGCACCAGCTACTGGAGAAAGAATAAATAGATACTATTGCTAAATAGATACTACTTGTTGAAAAGGAGTAATATATTTCAGGATCCTACCTTTCAGTCTTACAAGTAGTGTGGTAGAATTAAGGACCAAGACTGTGTCTTGGAGAGATTGTAGATACTTTTCAGGAGATCTAGTTTTGTTAAGGCTCATTGTGTTTAGTTGCAAAATGAACTATATTTGTAACAAGCCTCTTAACCATTAATTGTAATTATCAAAGAGTGCAGTGTATTGCCTATGTAAAACGTATTTTCAGTTTCTTGTTGAAGAACCTTTCAGTCTTTTAATTTTATTTGATGTATGTAGATTTCAGAAGGAAAGCAACTTCTTCCCTTCAGTTTTAAATCCTAACTCTAGTAATCAGCTAGGTCATAGTTTACCTAAGTGTTCTTCTCTCTCCATCAACAGTAGAATCTATTTTGGGGGGCCAGAGGGGATACAGAATTTTTTATTTACTTAATATTATAGTAAATCATGGGAAATCTGAGACAGTAGGGCTCTAAGAAAGATAGTGTAAATACATAAATATGAAAACAGACATTATGTGGGAGAAGAGATAGCTAAAACAGCATAAGATTTATCAGAAAAAATAATCATGCTCTTACCTTCCAACTCAGAATAGTCTGTGATTCTGTGGTTTGT
Source organism: Empidonax traillii (assembly GCF_003031625.1). Classification (NCBI taxonomy): domain Eukaryota; kingdom Metazoa; phylum Chordata; class Aves; order Passeriformes; family Tyrannidae; genus Empidonax; species Empidonax traillii. The sequence goes on from NW_020955306.1 coordinate 830,860, forward strand.
TTTTAAATATTCATTCAAACATTTCTGTTTTTCAGGTATGCCTACAGGAATGTCTACTTGACAGAATTGTCCTTACATCTTTTTGGCTATCAGATTTTTTATTTATGACGTGTTTTTTTTTTAATCTTCATTCTAACAGTCCTTTCTAGTTCTAACTGGTTTCCTAGATAATTTTTGCAATAGCTCATAATATATGAAAAAAAAAATGTTGAATAAATAATCAGCACTTTATAAATTGGTAGACACTGGCAGTTTGGACATTCCTCTAGTGTCAATTTTCTTATGAATTACTGATCACAGTATTACCTAATTCACTGATTACAGTGGAGAAGGCTAACATACCCTGCTTGAGCAAGGAGATTGTACCAGATGGCCCACTGTGGTCCCCTCCAGCCTTACCCATTCGGTGATTGTGAGACTCCAAGAAACTTTCAGTATTTGCTTAGTCATCTTGATTAATTTTTCCACTAGAAAAATGTAAATATCTCTTGTTTAAAATTAAATAAAACACAAAAGCATTTAATAACTTTAAAGTAAAAATGAATGCATGATGTGTTGGTAATCTACTGTTCTCAACAGTTTAGAGAGGTAAAAGTAGTTTCTCTGAAATTTTTACCTATTTTTGGATAATTGGTGAAACCAGAATTTTGATCAGGTATTATGGATAATTTTTTCTGATAGTCATTGACAGAAAATGTATTTTCCTTGAATGCACAGTAGATTCTCCTGCACCGGAGGTGTTAATTTTAATGTCAATTTCATAGTCCACATGAAATTGAACTTACAAGAAACTGATAAAAGCTGTGCCAGAATCTACATGGAAAGAAAGATCTGTGAGATCATGGGTAGTTTTCCCTACCTCATTCCCAGCATTTTCCAGGTTTTGAACTTATTTAGGCCTCTCTGCATATATTATTCATGATTATTGCAAAATTTCAGGCTTAAAGTTTTTTATGTATTTATGAACAACTTATATTCCTTCATAAATCACTTCTGGTAAATCAGTCATACACACAAAAGGGTTTTTTCTGTGCAGATGGGGGAAATGAATATAAGTGCTGGTAAATCAACAAGTTTTCTTTCAATGTCAACGTAGTGCAATGATATCAGCTTGCATCAGACTTAAGCAGATGAGTAGCACCAGAAGGAAGAAATATTTGACTACTAAACATGCTGGTACTTGCTCAGTTTTTTTATGAATATAAGCATTCATTAAAAAAAGTTCAATTTGTTGCAGGGCTTGGTGTTTCAAGATATTGTCAGGCACATAAACATTTATCATGCTTCAGTATAGTTTCTGGTGGACTAAATGGTGTTCTTGGCAGACTTGCTCACAGTAAGAGAAAAAGCAGAGTAAATTTTTTTCCCCCTATATTGAATATTGAAGTACTTGTCAAATAAAAATGTAGCCAGCATTTGTCTTCCCTCTCGTGTGGAAGGAGTGCTGTGTCTTTGATTGCACCTTTTAGATGAAGAAGGAAAAGAATTCTAGAAAATGTCGGATATACTGTAAATAGTCACTGCAAAACTACCCAGTGTCACACATGCTAAGTAATAATTTTACTTGCCAGCAAACATCACACCTGCATAGAGCAGTGCAGGTTTTGGAAGCAGGAAAGCTGATGGTTTCCTTTCAGACCTTAAGTGCTTTTGCAGTTTTCATCATGTTCTTAAAGACTTCTAGCAGTAGAAATCTCAAACCAAATAAAATAAATATAATTTAAAAAAAAAAAAAAGAAGCAAAGAAAAACCCAAAACCCACAACCATCCCATGCCCCAATAAAATAGAGTTTACTTTGCAAGTAATGAAGATTCTTGGAGTTGTTTCCTATCCACTTCCACAAGTGTCTTGCTTATGTGAAGTTTGTCTTCCTCTTATACCTTTCTCAAAGGGAAGTATGTAGTGGAATGGAACCTTTGTCATCTTCCAAGTTTTGTAGACACTGCCGAACCAAAACCAAAAGTGATTTCAGAAAATCAGGTTCCTTAATCTATTTATTCTCTTCTCTTGTATATAGTATCTCTTTCAAGATTCTTCTGCCTGTATGAGGTTATCCTGATGCTCTACCACAGACATTTTTTGTTAGTAATGCTGAGAGAGTATCTTTAAGCATTTGATACGACTCCTTTTAGACCATTGATAAAAGATCTTCAACCCACTATAACAATGAAGATGGTTGGTAAAACTGCACAGTTCTTGAGTCCTTGGATCTGGTTTTGAAAAAGCTGTTGGATCTGACATTTTTTGAGAGATAATATTCCTGTCTGAGTTACAAAAAAGGAAAATGTGCTTCTTGTGCTGAATTTTTTTGACTAACTGTGGAGGAAAAGATCTGTAAGAATCAAATTCACTAATTTCTTAATGAAGCTTTAGAGTTATTTCAATAAGTTTTCTTTATTAGGAGGGTGGCATGAGAGTTTCATAATCAATTCATAATCAACCTGTGGCTTATTAAATTTTCAGTTCAATACCTGCCTTGCTTAAAATCTGTAGAATAATTTGTAGCTTTAGTTAAATGGAAATCACCTCCATGCACAAAACAGCAAGGATATCAAGAATCTTGAAAAAGTGTATTCGTTCATCCTGCTTTGAAGTATGAAAAAGGCTCTGCACAGTCATTTAAAGCACAAAAAAAAAAAAAGGACGTATTGACTTTAAATCTTCATTTTTGATCTGTGCAAATTGAAACAGATATTTTACATCTGTAATTGAGTCAGTCTGCCAGAGTTTTCTAATAATTAGTTTAAATAGGAATTCTTTCCTCTCTGGGTCACAAGTCTGTAGGCCATATTTGGTTTGCCTGTAGATTCCTAGTATAGAGACAGACAGCATTAGAATTTAATATTTTGGTACAGTTATGTAAGGTTCAGATTATAGTTAAATAAATCAATAAAACTTCACCAGTTTTGGTCAATTTGGCTGTGGTAAATGCCATCCATAAAATGGGAAATATCTTGTATGGACAACTTTTGTTTAAGATATTGGAGAATCTGAACTCATTTTCTTTGGGAAAATGCTGTTGACAAAAAAATGGCAGTTTTGTAGAAGAAAAATTTTTACAGGGAGAATTTCTGGTTGAATAGTCATTTTTTTGTTTCTGATATCACTCCCAGTCAGATCAGACCAAAATGACAGGGATTTTTTAACCATAATGCTTGTGTTCTGCACTATTTTAAGTGCTTCTTTTATAAAGCGGAGGATCATAACCTCTAAACACACTTTCCTACCATTTCTGGAGTTTTATAGGAAGCAAACAAATTTTTGTGCTAAAACAAACAAAAAAATAAATAAATTGCTGTTTTAATCTACCTTTCTCCTGAAGGGTGGGCTGAAATTCTTCTGTTTTCTTTCTGAAATCATATTGACTGTTATATCACTTCTTCATCATCTTTCTTTTTGCTGTCATTACACCTTAATTGTTGTCCTTCATCCTACTTTATCTTCTCTTGATTAAGGGGAAGGAAAAAAATCTTGTTTCAATAAAAATTTTTGAGCTTCAATTGCTATTATGTTGCCTTGAACTGATCTAGAGCATTAAGATTTTCGTGCCAATGCACTGTACAAAGTAAAGTTTCTTTTTCTGTGTCTGGGTTTTTTTCAGGGTTCTGCCTTTCGTGGTAGTCATAAAAGAGTGCAGGTTAGCTCTAAGATGTAATTACGCAGTTTCAAAGGTCAGTGCATTGTACTTCATTTCCACCATTCACCTTTGCAATTATTCACTTCACTGACAGTATCTTAACCTCACTCTATGCTTCCACCATTATTCCAGTCTTCCTATTAAAAGGTAAAATTCAGTGAAGAAAAGGTAAAAAGTCTGTGGAGACATTTGATGGAGTGAAAATATTCACATTTGAAGGGAAAATTAAAGATCTCAAGATTTTTTTCAAATGTTGTACATAGTTTCTTATCTTTCGCTTCCTTTATAAATCAAAATCTGGAGTTCCACACGAGAGCATCTAAAATACTTATTCTCTGTACAAATACAACAATGTATATCTTCTAGGGAAAAAAAAAAAAAAAACACCTGAAATTCTTTTCACTGAAGATGTGAAATAGGTATCACTGCTGTTAAGTCAATTTGCGTTTTTAAACTGAAATTTCAGTAATACGTTCCAAACTGAAAAGTAGGTATTACTGTTTGAGTGAAGTATTTCCCTGTGAAAAGTAAAAGGACAGAGTTCAATTTAAGGCAGCAATAGATTCATTTAAAGGGTTTTTGTTTGTTTCTTTCTTGTTTTTCATGTAATGAAGTGTGAGAAAAATTTAAAAATGCCAGGTTCCATTTAAAGTAACACAGGAACATAGAATCATTTTCAGTTGAAAAACAAGAACATTTCACAATGTGTTTCTGGAGATAAACAGATTCCTGATGCTTTTTTTTTTTTCCTTTACTTCTTTTCTTTTGTTTTGCCTTGTTTTAATGAGAAGAATATATTCTCAAAAATCTAGTTAACATCTCGCATTGCCTTTGGCCATTGCACTTAATCTTTCCTGAAAGATAAAACATCCATTATATAAAGAACCATCTTACAACATCTCAAAGAGGGTTGAACAGACTTGGGTGTGTTCTTAAAGACCATAGCCCTACAAGATTTTTTACAGAAAATTACATTGAAGAGATCACAAATTATCTAATTTTGCTTGTTCTTCCCAACTTAATTCCAGACTTGTTTTTCTCTCTGCTCTAATTTCCATACTCATTTTGGAAGAATGACATGAATGACAGAGAAATAAAGTAGATTTTATTTTTCTGACTTTATTATGGAGTTCTTTATGCATATGGTACATACACAGGCAGAGAGCTAAACACCACACAAGTGTTCACTCACTCCCCTCCAATGTGATGAGGGAGAGAATGAGAAAAACAAAGTAAAATTTGTGGGTTGAGATAAAGACAGTTTAATGTGACTGTAGAGGAAGAGAAAATATTAATAATGATAAAAGATACTTACAAAGGAAGCGACACACATTGCAACTTCTCAGCACTTGCTGACTGATGACCAGCTAGACTCCGAGAAGCAATCAGCCCCTCTCAGCCAACCACCCCCATGTATTCTTTTTTTCAACATGGCATCATATAGAATAGTATATCCCTTTTGCTAGTTTGGATCAGCTGTCCCCTCCCAGCTTCTTGTGCAGTCTCAGCCTCCTTGCTGGCAGGGCAGTATGAGAACCTGAAAGGACTATGACTTAGTGTAAGCACTGCTCAGCAACAGTTAAAACATTCCTGTATTTTCAATATTATTCTCATTATAAATTCAAAACACAGCACTGTACCAGCTACTAGGAAGAAAATGAACTCTGTCCCAGAAGAAATCAGGGCAATTAAATATGTAAATTTATCATTATTGGACTCATAAACACCTTGGGTGCAGTGAATTGAAATTTTACAGACATAGAGGTAAGTAAATTTATCTTTGACACCATATCTTGGTTTGATAGTCATCTTCTGCTTAATTGCCTGATGGAAATTCAACCTTGGATAGTTTCGTGATTTCTCTCCATTTGAAGTCTGCCAAAAATGAATTTGTATTGATTAGTGTCAACACTGGGAAAAAGTGATCTTTCAGGCCTAAAATTTCAGCTCTGTATTTTGGCAGATGCTTTGCAAGAACACAGGGTTTCTCATGTCCCAGAGCTCTCATGGATACTTGTAAGACATTATGTCTACATATTTACATAGGAACAAATATAGGGTTTGTGATTGTAGTCCAGTAGACAGTATTTGAACAACTATAAACTTGCATAATTTTGGTAGGGAAAAAATAATATTTGGTGCTAAACAGAGGTTTGTAACGCCTTCATTTCCAACTATTCTACAGAAATTCAGTGAGCAAAGTTTAAAGACCTCATTGGGAACTTGTGAACATCAAATTATGTTGTCTGCACTGGAGTTAACATCTTGTTGTCTATCACTGCCTGCTAGACCACGCCAAAAGAAAAACCTTTCCCCAAACCAATGGTACAAAATTATCCTTCCCTAATTTCTTGCTTAGAATCACAGTATCACAGAATATTGTGAGTTGCAAGGGACCCACAAGGATCATTGAGTCCAGCTCTTAAGTGAACGGCCCATACAGGGATTAAACTCATGACCTTGGTGTTATTAGCACCATGCTGTAACCAAGTTAATCTCATAGTTTAATCTAAGCACAAATGCTTGTCATATTCTAAGTAATTTAACTTGGTAAGTAACCTATAAAAATTATGAGGTAGCATGAATCTAAAATACATAGACCTCTCACTCTGCTGTATTTTAGTCAGGTGGACCAAGCCCCCAAAACTAGTAGTTTTGTAGCTGCATTAAGTCTTTTCATACAAGAATAAGTCCATAATGCAAAGAAAACTACCAAATACTGTAATTGTTTAAAAAGTTAAATTTCTTTCCAGTTATTCAGCCAATATGATATAGAATATGAAAGCAATGTATTATTTTCTTTCTATATTGCTATTTTCCCGAATCAAAAGCCCATTTTAGTTTTAAGAACTGCTTCAGATTGATCTCCAAATACTACCATCCAACAGTGTATCATGATGTTAAGACTGGCCAAGTTTTTCAGAATAGTGTTGCGGTGTGGGGGAAGAGTTGTACACGTGTTGTTGTTTCTGTTTGTTAAGGATGATGAGAAGGAACAGCCTATGGATATATCTGTTGCTGATAGAATAAAATGCCTTTAAACATAATCCATTCACTTTTTAACTGTTTCACAATTTAGTTTTCTGAATTAAGTAGTTGGTAGTCATCCTCTGTACCTAGAATCATAGAATCTCTCAAATTGGAAGAGACCCAGAAAGATCATTGAGTCCAATTCCCTGCTACTTGAAGGACTACCCAAAGTAAATTGTATGGCTAAAAGCATTGTCCAGACACTCCCTGAACTCTGGCAGGTTTGGTGCTGTGACCACTTCACTGGGGAACTTGTTCCAGTTACCAACCACCCTCTCAGTGAAGAACCTTTTCCTAACGTCCAACCTGAACTTTCCCTGATGTCACTTCATGCCATTTTGGCTCTTATAATGGGTCGCCAGAGAGAGAAGATCAGCACCTCCCTTCAATGATGTTGTAGGCTATGATGAGGTCCCCCCTCATCTTTCTTTTCTCCCAGCTGAACAAACCAAGTATCCTCAGCCACTCCTCATAAGTGTTGCCATCAAGACTTTCCACATTTGGTCATCCTCCCCTGGACCCAGTCTAATAGTCCAATGACCTTCTTATGTTGTGGTACCCAAAACTGCACACAGTGCTCAAGGTGAGGCTACACCAGCACAGGCTGTAATCCCTTCTACTGTCCTCTGAAAACCTGAATGAACCTCTTTAGCTTTACAGAATTTCTAATTGTTTTTATTTACTCAGAAATAAAGTGGTAACAGACAAGTTTGCAATTTGATTCAGCTAGATAATCACTGTTACTATTCACAGGGTCTGAATTATGTTTCTCTGATGCTGTAACAGCTCATTCTCTTTGCCTCACATTCAGTAGCTCTTCATTGTTTGCCAGTAATTGATTTTAGAATAAAAGTAACCAATATCTTAAAAAGTACACCCCTGTGGCCCTTTCTAAAGCACAGATATTCTGTTTCTTCAATGAGGAAGTGCCTCACAATGTTATCAGTCTCTATTTTTTATCAAACAATTGATTTTAGCTCTCACAGAACTGAAAAATTGTAAAAAATTCTTAAAATTTTGAGTTTTATGTATTAACATTTCAGTTCTTTTTTCATCTCAGCTGAAAGAACTGGAACCTTTTATTTTCACAGTTTTTAATCTACCTTAATCTCTTTTAATCTATTTTAAGAACCAGTTAATAATGACTTGTTAATAGTAAGTACTTAACAATAATAATCTTCTCTTCAATATATATTAGCACCTGATAAGTACCTGTTTTGTGCTATAAAATAAATTCATTTTACCATTTTTCTTTTGACATCTGAGGAACATTTAATGCAGCCTTGACAAAACCTCAATGTAGTTCTCTCTGAAGTATAAATCAGTTCTTAAATAATTACTTTATATGATTTAGTAACATGGCTTTTTGTTGATATATTTAATTCTCCCTATATGTGGATCTGATGAATGAATTCATAAAGGTTTCCTAAATTAAGGTCACAGCATTGACCATAAAAGATATTATTTCCCTTAAGCTATTAACTGTGACCAAGAGAACCAGATTAGAAAACTTATTTTCTCTGATTATGAGGTTAGCAGTACGCAGTACTGAAGACATACTTTAGAACTTCTTCAGTTTAATGAATATTCATTATCATCCTTCTAAAGTGTAAACAGAGTAAAAACATGCTGATTTTTCATCTTTTAGAGAATAGAAAGTGAACTTTGACATTGTCAAGCCAATATGAGTCTCAATATTATTTAAAACATTTCATTCTTTTTTAAAAAAATGGTTTTTTTCCATAAATAGCAGGAAAAGAATAAGATTTTGTTTCCAGCTGCTATATTAAAAAAATATTTGTGCTTTACTTTTGTAAAGGTACAGTTGATGAAAAATTGACTGTCTTGGTTATTTCTCTTCAAATTCAAATATTTAACTTTATGAAACATGGAAAACTTACAGCTTGGACTGATCTCCAAGATACCCACCTTACTTTGAGGTGAAGCCATTAGCCTCACCCAGTGAAGAACAGGAGTTTTTAATTATATTATTCCTCTTTCTTTTTTTTCTCTTTTGGTTATTCTTCCTCCTACTCCAACCATTCCCAGCTGGAAAGAATGCAGTGTGAGAATACCTCTGAATGGGGAAAGAGAGAACGACTTGAAGCAGAAAAACAGAGTTTGGAAGAACAGACTAGAAAACTGAAACTGCAGGTAAAATAAATACAGGGATGTCTGGAGATGAAAAAATAAACCAGCAATAACTAAACTGAGTTGTGATCATAAACATACACAAAATAAGCTGTTGATTGAAAATAAGGTATGTGTATTACTTTGATTATCTGGGGAGCACTCACCCTCAAAATTACTCTTTCATAATGTTAAAAAAGACAGAACAGCCCATTCTCAGACTTGGAAAACTGGAACTTGGTGACTTGGAATTTCTGCAGGGTACAGAAGCAGAAAGAAATATCTTTCCCTTTTTAAAAGGAGCAGGGAGAAATTACAAGTCTAACAAGACTAGGAAACAAAAGTGAAGACTAGGAAGAACAGAAAAGATTAGGTAAAGTATGGTAGCTACAGAGTCCTGATGAAGGTCAAAGCAGAAAAAGCTATGAGGCAAAACATTTCTCTGTCTTGTTGAACACCGAAACTCGTCTTAGGTGAGGGGGAACAGAAAGAAGTGTCTTACTTCTTTTTTCTATATTCCTCTAAAGATCTGTTCTCTTTTAAACCTTATTGTACTGCTAAAAATGATGTGATAAATTATTCAGAGACTTAGCTGAGCGTATTTCCTTTATTTTATGGTTTTCCATGCCAATAGCTAAGTAATCCAGAGGGCTCCCACTTTCATTAACACTCCAAAAGCTGTGTAAGGGAAAGCAAAAAAAACCCCAAAACACCAATCAATCAGCAAGTGTGCATACCTTCGAGTTGGGTGGTGAGAAACAGTAATATTTTTTTAATTTACCTAAATAATAAATAATTTAATCTAATTTATGTGCATTTATTGTTGAATAATTGCATTCTGAGTAACTAGATTTGGGGTTTAGTTACAGTAGATAACTCCTCTTGGTAAAGACCAAGATCTGTATTTGATGTTTGCTTTTAAATGTAATTTTATGATTTTTCTATATTTCTATGATGGGTAAGGAACAGCAAATTGAAGTCCATGCATATAACGTACCTTTCTAAAACATCTTACATAACAAACTCCAAGTATGGAATTTTCTTTACTAGTATTTATTTTATCATAATATATCATACATATCAGATAACATCATAACAAATCACATCAACGTTTTCTTGATTTCTGTGTAATGCAAGTTATTTGAGGTTTGAGATACGGCCAGAAAGATGCTCACCTGCTAAGGCATGCTACTGCTTTTCAAATATCTTATGTGTCTGTCACGGTTTATTTATTTGCTTGTTTGTTTAAAAAACAGTTAATTGCATAGAATATTAGGCATCTGTGAGCAACTCTGCTGGTATCAGTTCTGTCTGTTAGTATCAGACCTCTATATTTGATTTACAAGAACTGCAAAACATGGAATCACAAAATAAGCCAGACTGGAATGGACCTCAGGAGAGCTTCAGTGCTACTTCCTCTTTAAAGCAAGAAGTCAGAATGGGTTGTTCATGGTTTTGTCCAGTGAGGTCTCAGAACCCTCCAGGACTGCACAACCTCTCTGGGCATCATGTTTATGATGGGTTGACCCCAGCTGGCAGCTAAGCATCCACCCAACCCTCATTCACTCTGCAACAGCGGGGTAAGGGACACATTTGGAAGGGCAAAATTGAGAAAAAAATTTCTGGATTGAGATAAGGACAGATTAATAACTGGGGAGAGGGAGTAAGGAAAATAAATATAAATATATATATATATAAGAAAAAAAAAAAAAGGGATGCAAATGCAATCACATACCACCAGCAGGCTGATTGCCTAGCCAGTCTCTAAGCAACAGTTACTTTGGAAAAGCCATAATCCCTCTGTTGTTGCAAGGGACTCTTCTACCCCAGGTGAAGGACTTTGTCATTTCTCAATTTCACAAGGTTCCTGTTGGCCCCTTCTTTCAGATTGGCAACAGAACTTTTTGATCCCATTGATGGGCAAGGGTATTGCCTCTGCCTGCCCCAGCCTCAGAGGGAGATAACAAGACCTTTATGGGACTTCTGCTGTGTTTCTCCATTTTGGGCTGAGAAGCATGCCCTGGGATGCATCATCACCAGGGCTGAGTGCTCCTTCGGTCTTCAGCAGCATTGTCAGCCAGAACATCTTGCCTGCCATAGTATCCCAAGCATACTTGCTCACTGTGTCCAGGGCTCCTGGCTTCTGTCTGCAGGGAAACCAAAAAGTATCACCATAAAACAGTTTTCTGTGACACTGAACACCCATTGACAACATGAGCAAAGTAAAGGTCAACAATATTAGAGGAAAGGACTTTAAAGGTGAACCCTTAATGACAAAATGAACTCTTCACAACCAGAAAAATAAGGTAGAAACAATCTTACGAGGCAATTATTCTAACACTGAGTTTATGTCCAAATCAGTCATGGCACTGGGGACTTGACCAGCCATATGGGGAGAAGGAAAAGACTTGTAGAGTAAGCTAACATATTTTTTAAGGTTGCAGCTGCCATTAAATTAAAAACAGGAGTCAAGGAAGGAGAGAGTTTCTTTTTCAAAGATTTCAGCATAACTTAATTTATATCTTAGATGGAACCTGGCTATTCCTATGTAGACACATCCTAATGTCATCACCGAACCTTTCTAAATTCTGAAACTGTTTCTCTCCAATTTGCCCTAATACTGTAAATAACTTGAAAATAATGGTTTTAACTTCTAATTCAGGAACCTTTTATTTCTGGGATGCTCGCCTGAGTCCAAGTAAAATATCACACCATATATAGGGTTAGAAGAGTAGAAAAAGATTATTCCTGTAATACGGGTTTTGGTTAGGTATTTAGGTTAGCAAAGATTGAAATTACAGCTGTGTAAAGGTCTTTGTCCATACTGATCTGTATGATTATGGCTTTGTTTAACAAGTAGACAAAAGGGATATGCATAAGGTATTATGGAATGAATTCCAGAGCAAAACACATTTACTTTATTTCCTAGCTTTTCCAAAACCTGTATTTGGGAGATTATCTGGGAGATTGATTGTAGTTGCTTAAAACAATATAATGGTATTAACCGATAAATGGCTGATTCATAATTGTAGAAGGTATAAGCAAACAATGGCAACATTTTTTTTTGTTTAATAACAGATTTAATGAGATCAAAAACATGGTATTGAAATACAAAAATTAAATCCTTTTCTAAATGATTTCAAGTTTTTCAAGACAATTATCTTTCTCTTTAATATCTATGCCTCCACATAATATAGAATTCGTGCAATCTCTGCAATTTACAGTAGTAAACTATGCAGATTGAAGTTCTGAATATAAAATTTAACATTAATTATGTTTCACAAAAAATGTGAGTCCTTAATATTATTCTTAGCTGACAGTATGTTGGTTTAAAATGTTTCCATATGAAGTTTTTGAAAGATTGACTTCAGTTGTACAAGATGAGCAGAACTGATGAAACAATTGAGATCAGACACTGTTATTATGCAGTTTTGTCAATTGTACTTCTTGGAATGGAAAATACAGTTTACATTAATAGCTATATTATTTGACAAATAGCATGGCAACAAATATTAAATGGATCTAACTGGTTCATCTAGGAAGGGATAAAATAAAGAAAAAAAACCCCTTGTTGATGATATAATTCAATACCCAAAACATGCTGTTTATGGAAAAATACTTTCTATTTCATCTGTGACTATTACCTTTAAACAAATTTATAAATTAATTTTCAGGAATAATAACTAGATTTTTGTATTGTCTCTAATGATTATGGTAAATATCTGGTTATTAAATACCATATTAATTGAATATGTTTTGCAGTGGACTTGTGCAGAATGCTGAACTGTGGAGCTTGTAGGTGCATGGAATAATTTTTTTTCTAGGTTTAATTTTCTGACTTTACTATGATAAGGTTATCTTGTTGTTGGGGAAAAAAAATCCATAGATCTTAAAGAGGGATTGATGAACAACACGTATTTTTAAGAGTAACCCCATTTAGGTTAACATTGGCTAGCAAGATATTTTTAAAATCATCGACATTTTAGGTTTGAATTTTCAAAAGTAAATTTTTTTTCTGCAAATAATTTGAAAAACTGACTGTATCTGGTTTATACAGAAAGGTTTTGGTAGCAGGGGGGCTGAAGTGGTGGCTTCTATGAGAAGAAATTCAGAAACTGCCCCATGCCAGACAAAACTAGATCCAAGTGGTTCCAAAAGGAACCCACCACTGGCCAAAGCTGAGAACCTGTGAGAGAAACAGTCCTGCTGACACCTAAGTCAGTGCAGGAGAAGAAGCACTCTGGGCACCAGAGCAAAGATTCCTCCTCAGTCCATAGTGCAGAGCATGGTGAGACAGGCTCTCCCCTTGAATCCCATGGCAGTCCTTGGTGTAGCAAATAGCCATAGTACAGTCCATGGATTAACTTTTGCTGGAACAAGTGGACTTGTTCTGAAGGATGGTTCAGTCTGTGGAAAGTACGGGCGGTAGGCAGACTCCTGGCAGGAGTTGTGGTCAGTTCCTAAAAGACTTGCCGCATGGAAAGGTCCCGTTCTTGACCAATTCTTGAAGAAATGTGGCCTGTGGGAAAAACTCGTGTTTGATTATTTGATGGAGAAGTGGTTTTGTGCACAATTAATTCCATTTTTAATGAAACTATGTAGGAAGTTTTGTTTCAGGTATTTATTGTCCTTGTTCCAAGCCCTAAGAGAGGGGATGGGGCTGGAGCATTGACAGTTTTTGGGTTGGCATTATATTACATGTGGATTGCCACAGGAGAGGCAAAGTCTAGATTCTTGTGTTTGTGCAAGGGCCTCAGCACCTGCTGCTGTTGTCTGCTTACCAACCTCTGCTGTGCTGACTTACTGATGTGAATGGACCAAATGCAAAAGGAGATGGAAACTGCTTCCTTGTCAACAGTAACCACAGTAAACAGTGATCTGTCTACCCTCTATCTGAATGCCTGTGGACTGCCAGATGTGCTTGAGGAGGCAGCAGAGTATGGAGGAGGAGTTTTATAATTTGCCTGGATGATAAGAAAGCAGTTTGTGTACTATGGGCTTATAATAATTGCCATGTGTTTCATTCCTGATTTTGTGTCACAGATCTCTTGGACTGAGTTTTTAATGTATTTCTTTACTCTTCATAAAAAAAAAATCAAGAAAAGACATATTTATGGTATTATTGTTAAACCCCTTGATCTTCATCTAGCATTATTTATCCAATGCAGAACTATACTTATTACAGTGCAAACCTCTGGGGCTGGTTGTTGCAATGATAAAGTAGTACAGGCTGCACAGTTCGCTCCCTTAACAGATTTCTAAATCACAATATATTTTGTCAGAATTATGACTTGGGCTACAGTTGTTTCTATATGATTTTTTTTACTAACTACTTTCTGGTGAAATGCTCATTTCAATTCCTTAGAAAACCCACTTAACTGTAGAGCTAAAGCCAAATAAAAAGAGAGTTTTACAGATGTGTTCATTTCCTCTAGCAAATTGTGCAGATAGTTACTAAAAACAAGGAGAAAAAAATTACTGAATTACAAACTGGATCAACGCTCAGCACTGTACTTTTCTCACCAAATTATTTCCAGTTTCAAAAATATTTAATTCAGAATTCCTGACAAGAAAAGATGAAAGTCCAAGAACAGATTTAAAAATTAATCTCTCATTTGCATCTGACTAGTGGTATAACTTTAAGAGTATTAATATGTTTCAAATCTTTCATTTGTTTAGTATTGAGATCTTTAATTCTGTTTTTCCTTATTTTATTCGCTCCTGAAATATGTTCTTTACATTTTTTTCTGTTGAAACAAGGTCAGGAATTTTCCATTCAGTGTTTTTGGTGGTTTGTTTTTGGTTTTGTGGGGGTTTTTTGTGTGTGTCTCATGATTAAGTTGTCAGTTGGTAACGGGGGGATATGTGTGTTGATATAAAGTGTGTTGATGCTCAGTTCAAGTATCATTCCTTTAAATTCATCCTGTCAAATGTGATAGTTCCAGTGATTAATCTTTCCAGTTAAAAACTTTGTCTCTATGTGGAATATCTGTAAGCTTGTCTCAGCTGGCAAGGTAATTCTTATGGTTACTGAATATTTGAAAAGAGTTCTTCTGATTAACTTCTGATTTCTTTGAAGTAGCTAACTTTCAAACTCACTTGTTGCAGGAACAGGAGTTGGACTTTAATGATCCCTGTGGGTCCCTTCCAACTCAAGATATCCTATGATTCACATTCTTTTTCAAGAAGAATAAAATAAATTAAAAAAAAATTAGAGAGAGACTAATTCAACCTTCAGTTTCGAGTATCTTTTAATAGTCTTGGAAAAAAAGCAGAAGGAATTGTTCCTCAGCAGTATTCCTCTTAAGAATGAATGCTCATCTGCTTTGTGATATTTCTTATCAAATTGGGAAATTTCAGTTCTTTAAACAGTCAGATGCTTGGAATATGTTGTGTTATACCTTTCTGTGCTATGCATATGGGATTGCTTGCTTACTTATTGCCCTTCCCTCTTTCTTTCCTATTTATTTATCCCAATATAGCGTGCTTGAGAAATGGGCCAAATTTAGAAATGGGAAATCTCATGAGGTTTAACAAGACCAAATGCAAGGAGGTTGGGCCAACCCCCACTATTAACTTAAGCTAGGGAACGAGCAGATCAAGAGCAGCCCTGCCAAGAAGGACTTGGAGGTGCTGGTGGATGAGAGACTGGACATGACCTGGCAATGTGCACTTGCAGACCAGAAAGCCAAACGTAACCTGGGCTGCATTAAAAGCAGCGTAGCCAGCAGGGCAAGAGATTCTGCTTGTCTGCTCTGCTCTGGCGAGACCCCACTTTGAGTACTGTGTCCAGATCTTGGAACACCAGGACAGGAATGACATCAACCTGTTCCAGCGAGTCCAGAGGAGCACCGGCAAGATGGGTAAAGGAATGGAACACTTCTCCTATGAGGAAAGACTTCGAGAAATGGGATTGTTCAGCCTGGAAAAAAGAAGGCTTAGGACAGGCCTGGTTGTGGCCTTCCAGTACCTGAAGGGAACTTACAAGGAAGACCAAGAGGGGGTTTTTACATGGGGGTATAGTGACAAGAGTCCCTGGTGGTGCAGTGGTTAAACCACAGCGTTGTCAACGCTGAGATCTGGGTTCGATTCCCGGTTAGGACACTCCCCGGGCAGATGGAGCTCGCTAGCCCTGTAAGGCAATCCATCTACGTCCTGAGGACCTCGCTGCCACCGTCCAAGCGTGCTTGGCCCCGGCAGATGAACCTCAGGATTAAAGGGTGGGCTCAGTTCCGCGCACACTGTGTCTCACCTAAAAAATCCAATGCGCAGGCTGGAAGGTGGAAAGACCTTCCCCGGTTCTTTGTTCGCGAAGAGACTGGCCATTACATAGTGACAAGACAAAGGGGAATGACTTCAAACTGAAAGTAGTTTAGATTAGATATTAGGGAAAAATTCTTTACTGAAAGCGTGGTGAGACGCTTGCACAAATTCTCCAAAGAAGTTGTGGATATCCCATCCCTGGAAGCGTTCTAGGCCAGGTTGGATGGGGCCCTGGGCAACCTGGTCTAGTGGAAGGTGTCCCTGCCCATGGCAGGGGGTTTGGAACTAAATGATCTTTAAGGTCCCTTCCAACCCAGACCATTCCATGATTCTATATAGAAAGCGTAATCTAACTGGAAATAATCTGTTTTTTTCTTCATGGGACCTTATTAAAAAAAGAAAAAAAAAAACAGAACGGCAGCACAGCACCTCAGGGCTTAAGAACTGCATAAAAATTAAGTCCTGTGCCAAAGAGATAACAGAAATAACAGCCGTTATTTTGTTATTAGATAAAGTAATCTTGTGGAGAGATTTCTTAAAAAAAAAACAGTTGTTGTTTGTGCACACTGGAGGCAGATAGTCCCCAAATGGCATAAATAGTTATCTATAGATCTGACTTCTTGTCTGACCCTGTCTGCTCCCATATGCTTTGCTTTTCTCAATTTAGGAATATTGACCTCTCTGTCTTTCTTCATTCCAGAAAATTTGTGATGAAAAGAAATGATTGGTTACATGAGATAATCAAAATTATTTCTCTATCTGAAGTTAAATTTTTTTTTCCTGGTTTGTTATTTTTTGTAAGATGATCTGAAAAAAATTTTGTGTTTATTTGATGATGATAAAAGTGTTCCTTAAAAGACAATGTTGTACTCTACAACTGCCCTTCTAATTGCAGAAATATTGTGAAAGAAAGTACACTCCTTTTTTTTTCTTTTTTTTTTTTTTTTTTTTTTTTTTTTTTTTTTTTTTTTTTTTTTTTTTTTTTTTTTTTTTTTTTTTTTTTTTTTTTTTTTTTTTTTTGGTAAGTGAAGAATACATAATATTCCTGGTCTCTTTGTTTAGATATAGTTGGAAAGTGAATATGTTACAAAAAATTTCAAGATTTTTACAATATGTACTGTCATATAAGAGATAAAAGACAGGAAACAACTTGCAAAGAAAAACAATCTTCAGCATTATTTTGCTTTTTATCTACAAGAAGAAATATCAAACAAGAAGTCAGGAATGTTTAGATACTGTAATAAATCCGTACTTCAAACCATACATATTACCAAGGATATTAATTTACACATTACCAAATGTGGCAACCATGTTGAAAGATGTAATTTCTATAGTACCAAGCAGTGCACTATATTTAATACACTATTGTACACCTTACTTAAACAAGTTTGTAGAAACCTTTCCAAATGCTGTCTAAAAAATAATTTTTTTTTTGTCACTGTGCAGTTCAAGAGGGATCCTGGTAACTTTGTAGGTGATTAGTCAGTGGAGACTTTTTTTTGCTGATATTATATAGATATGTTGTGCCTGTAAATATTTGGAATCCAGAACTCTTTTTACATTGTACTACTGTAATTTCGCTATCAGCGTCAAAACCAGTATGTTAAACTCTACCCAGCTGTTTCAGAGGGGCAGCTGTTCCCCAAGGGAAGGAAAGCCAGGAGCTGAGCAGCACTTGCTTTTGGTTTCCAACAGAGCTTCCTGGAAGAGCTTTACTTAAGGTCCTTTCTAAAAGGAGAGCAGGGGCACGCCCTCAGCTAAACTGTTTCTAAATTGATACAGAGCTCAGGCAGCCAAATATCTGCCCTTAGAGCCCCACTGCTCCTCAGTATCAGATGACAGTATCTTGGTTAGAACATGGCTAATAGGCTACAAAGCAGTAGAAGAGGGAGAGTGTCTAGCCTAATTCACCAAAATATTAGATTGCTTCTGTTCAGAATAATTAAATGTGAGCTGGGTTTTTTGGGAACTTTTTTGTTTGTTTGTTTTGTGATTCTTGGTTGCTCTGGTAAATTCATCAATTAACAACCTTTATGTCACGTTGAAGGTCAACACTAGTGATTGCTGACCTTCAAATGGAAATGACTGTAATGGGTTTCTGTACAGTTGAGTGGAAATACCTTTTACCAAGCCTAATGGCCTAGAACTGATAAGTTTAAATCAATTACTGTACATTCACACTCTTGTGGTTTTATGATTACTGGGTGTAAAGGTATCTGCAGTTCTGAATTGTCTTAGACATTTACTACTCATCACACGACATAGGGAAGCCACATACCATGATTGAAGAAGGTGCTTTTTCATGAGAACTTATATTTCCAGCTAACTAAGTGGAAGTGAATGCTTTTGGCAGTTCTGCATCCCTGGCTCCCATGGTATAAAGTGGATCGATTTACATGAAGAATATTGTTGGTAAAATCTGAAAGGTCATGGTACTCAGACATACATAATAGTCTGCCTTCTGAAAAATCAATTTGTCTGCATTGATTAGGTGAAGAAAGCTATTGATGTTTCTGTTTGTTTCAGAAACTGATGGTTGAGTTGAGAGTAAACTTTATTTCCATTGACCTTACTGAGACTTCTTAAATATAATAAATAGGGGTTTTTGGATTTACATACAAGAATAATCTTTGTGATTTACAGAATATCAATTCCATAAATCTAAAGGTTTTAGGAAATTGTGCTATAAAGAGAAAGAACATAAGGTCCTAAAATGAAATAATGAGAAATAGGAAAACTAATCAATAATCTACTCTACTGTAGATCCTCCTAAAACTATTTCAGTGATACTCTTTCACATATAATAAATCACTGCAGATGTGATTGAGGTGTTCAGTTCTCATCCTGCCTGAAGTCTAACAGTTAAGCTGCTATGAAGACCATGTGTATCTTATTTTTGTTCATCTTTCATTCTATAGCTTTTCATACTGAAAAGCATATAAACAACACTCCACTCAAGTCCCTGGACTTATTCCAGCATAAGTGGGCAATTTTTTGTCTTTCAGTCTCATGGGCTGTTAATGCTCAATTCCAACACTGCCAGGCTCCTCAAAGAAATATTTTAATCCTACAGATTTGAAAACAACATTAACATGAAACATCATAAATAATTTGTGAAAAGAGGCAGTCAGTGTTTGGGATCAAGGAGATTTATTTTCATTCTTTTTGCTTACTTGAACTTTTCAGAAAATAAGAGTTTAGATTCTTGAGGGACATTGCATTCCAACTTGAAAATTAGTTTTTTTACCTTAAAGACATGTTTTAAAGTTTTTGACACTAATGGGTTCGAACTGGATTGAGGTGTAAAATTAATTTGTAGTGACAATAATAGACTTTTGACTTCTGCATTTAGAATTTTTTTTAAATTAAAAATAACAGAGTGATTGTTAAAGTCAAAATCGGACTGTTAAGGTCGATAGGTGTTCAGTCTCAAGTGTTACCAATAAAAGAGGCAACTTATAATTTTTTTAGCAGTACTTGGAGTGTAGCTTAGTGTTACTGTTCAATTTATGTAGATCTGTTTTGTTGGTTTATACTACATTAAGACACTATTTAGTTCTGTTCTGATATATATAACAGCAGAATGCTTTTACATGTATTTGTCACAGCACGATTTAATTA
The DNA here is from genome assembly GCF_003031625.1 of Empidonax traillii. Classification (NCBI taxonomy): domain Eukaryota; kingdom Metazoa; phylum Chordata; class Aves; order Passeriformes; family Tyrannidae; genus Empidonax; species Empidonax traillii. The sequence continues at coordinate 850,542 of NW_020955306.1, forward strand.
GGGGATTATTCTTTTATCTCATTGATATTTTGTGAATTTGCATAGCTGTCCTGTTGTGGTTGTACTAGTCACTAATTATCTTGGTGTATAATAGTACATACTGCTACAGTTCCCCAGCTTTCATGCTTTGTCTCAAAATAAATGGCTTTAAAACTTATATTAAGGTAACTGAATCCACTAGTATGACCTCTGAGTGCAGTTACCCAAAACATGAGAAAGTATCTGGTAATTCTACCAGCTTTTTCAAGGTGAAGAAAATAGGAAGGTCTTTGCTAACCATGTCTCAGACTATTAACCTTTTGTATGAAAGTACCTATACATACTGTTTTTATTTGGAATATTATTGTAGTTGAAAAATTGGTGTGGATTCATATGGATACAAATAATTTAAACAATACTATTATAGTCAGCTCTGTTAGATGAAGACTTGATTGTATCAGGTCTTTGAACATGGTTTAACCGAGTAGTTTGTGCATCACTAGAGTCTGAGCATTAAACCATATAAAAAAAGTCTGTGCAGCTTTATTGTTGCCATAGCACAGTACTAAAAAAATCACAGTATTCTGTAACAAAGGACACCAAGAATAAACGTATTTTAAGCACTGTACAGAGCATTAAAACAACCTGGGCACTTTGGTTTTGATGCTCACTGGCAGTTTCCAAGATTCCCTTTTTTTGAAATAGAGTATTGATTATTTGATGAGTTCTGTGGATGCTCTGAAGCTCTACTGGAGTTCTCAGTATTACTCTTTATGTTCATACAAGCTGTGAGAATAAGCTGTATTTTCTTATATATTTTTCATATGTCTCAACATTTCTGCTGTCTCAAATTCTTCAGATTTGTGTATTAGTAGTAATCACACTTTCAAATCTTAACTTTACAGACTTTGAATGGCAAGACGTAGGTATGCCTAAGCCTGTATACATACTGTGTGTTTCTGCTCATCTGTATACTTATATAAAGATATGGGCCATATACTGTCACTTTAAACCATAAATCATAAGTATCTTTCTTTTCCCTGGAAGGCAGTACAGTTTTGCATTTTACACATTGTTCATATTGAAAGAATTTTTATTTTCATTTCCACATGAGTGCAGTGAATACAGACCTCAAAAATCAAATCAAATCAGAGGCAACACTCAGATATATTCTATTTAAAGGTTTATAGATTTATAGCATGTATTAGTCTAATCTTCTATAGTGGGGAATCCTTTTTCTTAATTTTCAGCTATGAAGAAGGTAAACTAGGCATGTTGGAGGTATTAAATTCTTTGAATTTTATGGGATTTTTTAGAAACAATACCAAGGAAGTTATATTTCAGACTTAACATAGTACAATGATATTACAGAAGGAACACCAGATGCTCTGCTCTGGAATAAAATATTTCAAATTATCTTTATCAGAAATAGTTCTCTGTATGACAGCAAAATACAGTGGTTTTGTCAGCATAAGAAAAAATTGTACTGAATGTATAACTATAAATCTGCATACTTTTAAAAGATAAAAAAATCAAATATTTACACTTGAAATTGAAAATTGAGCTCTTAAAATTTAATGAAGCAAAAGGAATCGTATTGTCAAAAATAAGTGTTCTGTCACTATAAAAATTGAGAATTTAAATTGGGATGAAAAAGAAGTTTTCTTTCAGTTTTTCATACAACTGAATCTTTTAAACTCATCTTGGCACCTTTTCCCTCATCCTTTATTCAGTAATTTATTCTGAGCCAACTTGGTTCAATGTTTTACTTAAGTCGTAATGTCATTAATTTCTTTTTTATTAATAAATTTAATTCAGATGTATATTCTTAGTAAGGATGTATGTGGAAAAAGTTGTGTTATCTGGCTTCATTCTAATCTTTCACTGTTTAACTGAAGCATTATTAAAAAGACTAAGTAAAAATTATTTACATCAAAATGAACTAGGGTAACTTCTAAGAAGCAGAAATAAATCAGATACTGTAGCATGTTTGTACATGGATGGGGTGGGGTAGGAAGAGAAGGGAAAGGAGACTGAGGGTGAAAAAAATGAGTACTCTTATCAAGTACTCTGACAAAAGACATGACATAAATTACTATATTGAAAAGTATTTAAATATTTTCCAGTGGCGTTACAATCTGTGGAAATACAAATACTGTAGTATAAAACACCTCAAAATTTGCCATAGGAAGGAATAAAGAATAGCAAATAGTTGACACTCTTTCAGATATATGTCCCATTTTATTAAACTCTAAACTTCATTCATTAATAACTTTTTAAAAAACTTTTAAAATTCATTGTCTTTTTTTCACAGCTGAGCAATAAGTTTTAATTTAGAAAGAACTCTAGGTTCTTAAAAATCTTTCTGTGCATTGCTTTGAAGTGTAAAAAAAAAAAGATCAATATAGGATAAATTAAAAGAGGTCTGGTTTGCCTCTTCTGTAATGTTATTCTGGACAAACGCAGTAGCTGTAACTGCTACAAATTGTTTTCTACTCCATATGTGTTTTATTCAGTGGAAATAGAGTGTGTTATTTTGCTACAGGAAAGACGAAAACATACAATAAGATGTGAGTAGCTAATGTACAGTGCCTGTGATGTAACTAACTCTCTTGCAGATGTTTAAAGTTGTTTACAATACCACTGTTGGTCCCTAGTAGCTAATGGATGGTAACTGATTTTTTATATTGTGTCTTACTATAACTTCAAGTCATCTCTTGAGTGGCAACTCTTGTAGAAAAACGAGGAGGAAGCATTTGTCCTTGTTTATCTATAAAAAATGAATTATGGACTCATACAGTGGTCTTTTTTTTTGGCATTTCTGCATTTATGGCTGAATGTGGTTGTCTTTTTGTCCTAAAACAATAAACCCCAGTGTTTCTGCACTGCTTTCTTCCTAGTTAAGACAAATGTATTTGCATCCCTATGTATATATAAGAAATCACTTCTGTCGTATATATTTATTAGTACTGTGGAAAAAAAAAAAAACAAACAAAACAAACGGCTTGGCAATGTCTTACATCAGAAGTTATTCTAATTCATTTAAAGGGATGGTGGTGATATTCAGGAAATGGACAATAAGAGAATTCAAGATATTGATCTAAGGAAAGGAAGTATGTGGTTTTGAGATTTGGAGGGGGATTGTTTATTTGTTTGTTCAAACAAAGAAGTTGTTAACCCCCAAATAATCCAGTGCCACTCATTTTTCTGTACAAAATTAAATAAGTACAAGACAACTAACTCATAAATCAAATCTGCCAAATTCAAACACAACAGATGCTACTCCATCTACTGTTAATAATGAAAAATATTTTAACAATCCTCAATACCAAAATTTGTTTTACTAGTATTTACTGTGCTATCCTCAATGACTTTATAGCATGGCATAACACTTTAATGTGGCCTTCAAGTGCTTAAGAAAGAAGATATTATTCTTCCTTGAATGAGGGTTTACTGTTAGGATGATGAAAAAATAAATAAGTATGGTCCAGATGTAACATAAACAACATTAACTTGTCCATGCACTAGAAATAATTTGGCAATGGAGCTATATTTTTGTAAGGCCCTTTGTGGTACTCTTACTATTTTGCAGGAGAGTGGTGAAAATCTGAACTAATGACCATAGTGCTTTAGAAACAATTGTTTTTCAAACATGAGTCATTGATTTAAAAAAAAAAAAAAAGTGTTTAAAGAAAAGATTTTTTAATATGGAAAAAAAAATCCCACAATTTCAACAAAACTTAATTTGATTCTGCTTCTCTTTTCTGATTTCAAAATGTTCCACAAAAAACTTGCAGTTTATAAACTGTTAAGTTTATTTCCATCAGAAATTATTGAATGCTTCAATAATGTAAGAAAAATTGTGTTGTTCACACTAAAAGATGAAGGATATTGAAGATAATTAAAAGTCTTGAATGTTTATAGTTTTTTTGGATGAATGTATGCATTATCTGAAATAAGAAGAAATAAATTTTAATGAAATTATTTGCCCTAACACCATTGTGACTACAATTAAGTAATCTGTTACGAACTGGTCAGGTAATGAAGGATTATAAATCACATTTTCTGACTTTCTAGGCCTATTTTTCACTATCTTTATTAGTTCTTATCCAATAGCAAATGATTTTATTTTTTTCCAAGGGCTTATTTTTTCTGAAATGTTTCAGGTCATGAAATTCAGCTTATAATTTATTTATAAGGAATTTATTATTAGTGACCCAAATATATGATGACAACTCGCAAGAGGTTTTCAAGGAGACCTTTCAGAATGTGTGGTGCTTACTAGCTTCTGAATGCAGATAGGTTAATTTCATTGAGCAGTGGACACAACTCACACAGAAATGTTAAATCAAATGCTTCAGGATATGCCTATATTAAATTTCATATGAACAAATCAGGCTCGTGTGCATGAAGCAGAAGTTTTGCACTCTGGAATGCTGAAGGTCATACGCCAATCAACAGAAGTTGTGAAAACTGGAGTTTATGAAGAGCAATGACTAGAAATGTTTTAAATTCCACTTTTTCCTTCTACGGAGGAAAAAAATGTTTTTCTTCTTAATAAAAACAAGATTTGTCTCTAAATTTTGAACATGATTCCCTAACTTAACATATAGTACTTTAGAAAATTAGAGTATGTCCTATATCATCTTTTATAATTTTCTGAGTAGGTATATTTATTCCATGCATTTGGGTTTTGTCCATTATAAACATGTGTTCACATAAAGAAGCAATAAAATAGAATCAGTTGATGAAAAAACCCAACATATCTATAATCAAAACAATGTAATATTTGAAAAGGAGTTTTAAAAATATTGGTATTCAATACTGTAAGCTTTCATTTGTTCTTTCTTTTAAATACACCACACTAGGGGGGGTTTCCTTGTCCTGAAAATGAAAAAAATAAAGTAATTCTGTTATTTGTATATGTAAATACAAAATTTCAGTAAATGGTAATACAAAGCTAGAAAGGGTAAATATTAAGTTTTACATATTTGAGGCTTCTTCCGAGAAAAGTGTTTTAAAATGACATAGCCCTAAAAAAAGACTGTAAACCTGTTTGGATTGAATGCACATTGCACTTTAATTGGGATGTTTTATGAAAATGAAGAGTTGTTAGCTGGTGTGCTAGAAATGTACGCTGTTCCAATGTCTCATTACCTTAACAGTAAAGAATTTTTTCCTAGTATCTAATCTAAACCCACTTTCTTTTAGTTTGAAGCCATTCCCTCTTGTTCTACCACTACATGCTCTTCTAAAAATTCCCTCTCCAGATTTCTTGTAGTCTCCCTTCAGGTACTGGAAAGCCACAATTAGATCACCCTTCTATTAGGTCATGCCTTCTTTTTTCCAGACTGAACAAACGCAATCTTCTCTAAGTCTTTCCTTATATGAGAGATGCTCCATCCCTTTAATCATCTTGGTAGTCCTCCTCTGGACTTCTCCGAACATGTTGATGTCCTTCCTGTGCTGGAGACCTCAGAGATGAATGCAGCACTCCAGGTAGAGTCTCATCAGAACAGAGTAGAGGGGGAGAATCCCTCTCTTGCCCTGGTGACCATGCTGCTTTTGATGCAGCCCAACACAACTGGCTTTCTGGGCTGCAAGTGCACATTGCCGGGTCATGTCTAGCCTCTCATCCACCAGCACCCCCAGGTCCTTCTAGACAAGGTTACTCTTGATCTCTTCATACCCCAGCCTTTATACCAGGGGTTGCCCCACCCCAGGTGCAGCACCTTGCACTTGGTCTTGTTAAACCTCATGAGATTCCTATGGGCTCTCTTCTCAGTCTTGTCCAGGTCCCTCTGGATGGCATTCCAACCTTCAGGTATGTCAACAGCACCGCTCAGCTTGGTGTCATCTGCTTATTGCTGTGGCTGCACTTGATCCCTTTGACCTTGTCATTAATGAAGATATTAAATAACACTGGTCCTAATATGGACCAGTATATAAAATATAGTTTGGTTACATAAATAAATATAATTAATATAAGAATAAACATAAATAAGCACTTTCTGTGGTCATGGAGAGTCATCGGAAAATTGTGAACCATCCGATTCATGGCATGTTCCAAAACTCAGTCATATTGATGTGAACTCACTTTCTTACACCTTCAAGCAGTAAATCAGCATATTAGCAGAATCAGAAATGCTTGACCGATACTATTTGTGAACTCTAAAATAGATACTGTGCAATCTCTTATTCTATGTGCTGTATAATTCTTTTAACAGGAGAATTACTATAAATTCTGATATTCAGTATCTGAAATTAAATGAGTGCTCTGTGTACAAACTGCTAAGCTGTGGATTTGGAATAGTGAAGGTAGGCTGATAGAGTCTAGCTTGGATGTGCATCTAGGCTGGAGTATTTAATATCCGTCTTGGAACTGTGGCCAAAAGGATAAGGCTTTGTATTTTTCTAATACTTAAACAGTGCTGCTGGGCTAAGGAACTTCACTTGCACTGGAGTATTTGTTCATTTGGGCTCCAGAGAAACAGGAGCTGTGTTTCATAAGATCAGCTAAATTGATATTTAGAAATGTCACCCATGGTATGGTGGCCTTTTCTAATATATCCCAAGGTAAATATAACCTTTCACTCAAAGTTTTTGTTGTTGAAATTATGTGGTCATATAGCCTGTTTCTTATTTGGAGCCTTTAATATTTAAATGCTATTAAAAAAAATTGGATTTATAAGCAGATTTGCCCTTTTTTTTGCCTCTCAAGATCATTGATTTCTAGTATTTATACATATCGTAGAAAGCATGCCTTAACATGGTAAGAAATGGTTGAGCAGAAGCTAAATGTTTGATCAAAGAATTCCCACTGTGAAGGGGAAAAATGGACCTTGTTAGACTAAGCAGAAAGGAATTTTTGGTATGAGAAATATATGTGGAAAATGGTGGAAAGCATACATACCAAATAAAATTTTTTATGAAATGGTGCTATCCTTGTATGCATAGCCTTCAGAAGCCAAGAAGAATGCTGTAATGCTTTCATCTTTAAAATTTTTTACTTTTTTCTGTGCATTTTTTCCTCTTACCCTTTTGCCCCAGTCTGCTGCAAAAGTAGGCATAATTCCCCTGACACCAGCAAATGTTGACAGAAAAATTATGCTCAGAATAGTCCTCAGGTAAATTGCTCAAGGGACCTGTCAGATATGCCTTATTGTTCTTGTAGAACACACATTATAGTTACCTTCTGGGTGATCTGAGGGAAGAATAATGTTGCATACCTTCTTTTAGAGATTAGAAATAACAATATTATCCTCCAAGAAGGCTTTAGTGTGCTCTGAAAGTTGCTCATTGTGAATTCTTTCCCCCACACTGTACTAACTCCATGGCTTTTAGGAACATATCAAAATTACACAGTTTTGGAGTGGTTTTTTTTAACCCTTTGTGCCAGGCAGCATTTCCGCATAGTTACTGCAGAGGTCTATTCTTCAGGAAAAAACCCAACATACAATCAAAACAAATGGACAATCAGCACACCAAGGTTATTACACTGCTATGAGGTGTGCATTTCTCAATTTAAAAGTCTAGTCAAGTACAGTGGATCAGTAAGACAGAGAAGTTTAACTATAGAGTATGAATAAATTAATATAATGCACTAATATAATGTGCTAATGTGCATTTAGGACAACTGTATGAAATTGCTTAAAGGCATAAGGTAACCCTAGGTGGGAATGTTGCTTTTAACTTTTCCATATGTATTGAATATGTACCAGCTGTGTGAAATTGGTAAACTGAGCTAGACTATGATATGCATGAGATATACAAGATAACATATAATACAGAAGTAACGTATTTACAGAAGGACTGTAACTGGCAAAACTAATAATTTTTTCAGTGTGATAATATCCATCTCAAGAGGCAGCATGAGGTTGTAATAAAAGAGAAGTGAACAAAAAATGTATTGACGTTTTAGACAAGGTGTTCATACCTCTTTTCTCCCCCATCCACAGAAATTGTATCCAAGTGGCATTCAGAGGTTTTGTTTATAGATGTTTGAGAGTGGTCTTGTTCAAAATTCAAGTCCTGAATGGATTACAAAATTTCCTAACTGAAAATCTGGGATCTTGGACAAGTCCATTATGCAGATCAGCTTCATAAGACTTGTGCAGTGGCACCCTGATTTTGGGAAATGCAGAAGTTGTGTTGCAGTGCTACGCATCATTGGTCTGACCATACACTAAATCTGACATGAGTAAAATATATTGCCTTCCCTGAGTGTACTCAAGCCATTTGTGCACATCATACCCAATAGATCTGACTTGGAAATTTTTATTTGTTTTACTCATTTGCTAAGTAGGACATTTGTACATATTGCTGGACACTTGAGCAAGTATGACCACCTAAGAAAGATAAATTGTGATAAAAGTAGGTGTTTCTTATGTAGCTTTCCTGCTTATTCAAGGTGCGATAAAATGGATTAATTGAATTATTTTCCTAGTGTGATTTGTTACCTTAAATGTGTGTAGCCCTTTGTAAGTGGCACCAAATCATGTTTTAAGAAACAGAGCTGCAGGGCATGTTGTGGCAGCCAGGGCAGGTACAGCAGATTTCAAGGAAGCATGGATGGGAAGGGCTTCTGTCCCTGGAAGTCCATTCTATTAGCTGAGTGAGAGACCAGGGGGAATGATATGAAGCTGCGTGGCTGGGCAATGGAAAGGGTGGTCATGGCACCAAGCCTAACAGAGTTCCAGAAGCATTTGGACACATGATGTGATTTTTGGGGTTATCCTGTGCAAGACCAGGAGTTGGACTTTTATAATCTTTGTGGGTCTTTTCCAGCTCAGGATGTCCTGTGATTCTGTGCTTCTATAATATGATTCAGGAATGTTTCTTAAAGCAGTTTAGGACTTTTTTCTCCCTTTCTTTTCATGCTGTGCTTTGGGCTTATGACTGTTATGTTCTTCCGTTTTCTGTGCAGTCTTGCTTCTTGATACTATGTTTAGAAACTAAAAGTTAAATTAATAATTCAATTATAGGTCATGCAATTTATTGTTGTGGTTTAACCTGGGTAGGTAGGTCAGCCCCACGCAGCAGCTCGCTCACTTCCTCACCTGGTGGGATGGTGGGGGTGGAGAATTGTGAGGTTAAAAGTGAAAAAAAATCTCATGGGTTGAGATAAAGACATTTTAATAGATTAAGCTGCATACACAAGACAAGCAAGAATGTTAAATTAATTTGCCACTTCCCATTAGCAGTCAAGTGTTTTGGAGTCATTCCCAGATAGTTGGGCTACATCATACCTAACAGTTATTTGGGAAGACAAAGTCCATCACTATGGGGAAATTTCGTCTTGAAGGAATAAACCTGGTTGTCTGTGATGCGGGAATAGTAGGCAGGGAGACGAACAGAATGGTTACACTTCCAAAAGGGCTCTGCTCACTTAGGAGCTCCTGGTTTCCATGTAACCATCTATAAACAGGAACACACTGTACATGCAGAGCCAATAACATAAGGTTAGCATAATTAAAGTCTTAACTGTGTAATCCAAATGTCTAGTTACTAACTCATTTACAATTACATTAAAATTTACAGGATGAAATACCTAGGTAACAAAGAAAATCTTCTGTAGGAATACAGTTAAATGTGTGGTACCTAAATTGCTCAAGTTTTCACTTCTTTTCTCTGATGTTTTGTTCATCTTTCTAGTGTCAGTCTAGTATCTAAGGTTGGTAGAAATCCTCAAAAGGGATTGGGTGAGGGAGAGGATTACAGGAAGTTGTCAGTCATGAGTTCTTTTCACAGAGAAGTTTATCATTGGTGGCCATTTCTTTCTTCTCAGACGTGAGTCTCTCCTGGGATTATTTTTTTTTTTTTTTTTATGTTTTCAAACACCATGCTTTTTGACTTTTATTCGTTGATTACTACCTAAAAAACTGTGACTGTCCTTGACCCTTTTTGAAGACAGTTTGTAAATATCAGTTTAGGTTGTATGATACCCTCCTTCAACCCCAGTGCAACATATAGGGAAGTGTTTGTTACTCATAAGCTTTCTATATATGTTAGGCCTTTGCCATAAATAATATTTACAGGCAACAGTTACTTGACTGCTAAACTCAATTCTGATCAAGATAAAACATGAGATATCTCACTACCAAGATAGTAGAAATCCTGTGGCCTTCCACTAGAAGGTCAAACCACTACATAGACTGACATCATCACCACACTCTCAGTATAAATTTTGAAATTTATTCCATGTAGACACCCTTTACTGTGTGGATATTTTCATTTGGGTTTTGTTCTGTTGTTTGGTTTAGGAGTTTTTTGTGGGTTTTCTTGAGGGTTTATTTTTCTGATTTTGAGGCTAATTAATAAAATTAGCTGAGATCTGTTGATCCTCTAGCAGGTAATCATAGCCAAGCTACACTACAGTTTTTATTGTATTTAGCTGAATGTTCCAAAGCAAATTGCATAAGATTCATTGTGAATAGTGTAAGAGTATTTGGAAGAAAAAACCTAATAAAAATGTAATCATTGATAAAAAGGAAAGTGAATTATAACTCAATATAGAATCCCAGAACACATCCACTATGAGCATACCTACACTCCTTTTCTTTAGAATATGTAAGGCTTGATATTCTACAGCCTCACTCAGTGCCCTTTTTTCCCGTTTTAACTTTTCATTTAAGGGGAGTGAGAAAGTGTGGTGTCTCCAGTGATATATTATGAAATTAAACACCTTCAGTGGAACAGCCTGCCTTTCTCATATTTTGCTTTCCCAGCTCCTAACTTATAACACAGCAAACAAAATATTGCCTCTCCCCATGCTCTAAAATGCTTCCTTTCAGAGTGAAATAACATTTAGTTGTAGTTATGTTATGCTTAGTAAGTATAACACCTGTTTTCAAAATTCTCCTCGGGAACATTAGGACTTGAATAAAAATTTTTCCTTAAATGCTGTAAATCTCTATAACAGAATGGCCTCGGGTCTGTGGTTTTGAAGGTGGCTTGTTTAAATCCATACATAACTGATTATACCACATCCTGGCAGAGTCTGATCATATGGTAACCTATAATAGCTGTGAAGTGTTTCAGCCAATACCTGTAAAAGAAAAAGATTGACTTGGGAGCAGAAGGAAAGGCTCACCTGGTCACAAATAAATTCTCTTCCAAGATATTGCAAAAGATTCTACTTGTAAAGGAATTTGCTGGGATTGAGGCTGAAGAGAAAGGTCAAGAAGGCAAGTTTATCTTAAAAGTTCAATATTAAGAGTGTTTATTGATAAAAGAGGAAAAAATCAAACAAAAATGTTTAGCAAGAAGCCTTGCACAGTAATTTTGCCTCTATTCTTATGGCTTTGAATGGATTTAAACCTTAATTCCAGGGAATTATTAGCTTTAAATTATTAGCTTTCCAGTGTATTATTAGCTTTAAAAGTTGTCTTTGAATTCCCTTTCTGTACTATTTAGTATTTTTCTAGTGGATGGTTCGTTTTGCAATTTGTCTTTCCAACTCATTAAAATTCAAGAACTTTTGGATTCAGTAAACTGACACTTATGTCCTCAGAGCAGAGAGGACAATAAATCATTTACTTTGAAAACCTATTTTTTTGATACATCCAACTCTTGTGAGTAGAAAAACTAAGGCAATATTGTTACTTAGGTCATATATGATGGATTCTGCCTGTTCAAGTTTGCAGGTATGGAACACCGTACACCATAAATGTCTGTATTGCAGTCTTAAAAGGTAAGTTTGCTGTTGAGTTTTGTTTTCTATTTCTGTGAATCAGATGGTTGTACAAAACTCTTCTTGCTGTTACTTCTTCCTCTGACAATCGTTGTCAATAGACCTGAAGAACTGCTAAATGAAACATAATGGTCAATTTTGTAATTCCTAACAGGAAAAGGGACTCATAATTTTACAGTGTTTGCATCAGTAAATGTGATAATGGTGTGATGCTGTTATCAGGGTATGCTTCGTGCCTGCTAAGCAGAATTTCTTATTTGGCATTTTAAATCTGTGGAGACCTGCCCTTGTTTAATAAAAGACTGATGTAAAGTCAGGAGTGTCTTAGCTTGAATTAAATCTCCATGTATACATATTTGCTAAACTACAAATAATGCAGGAAGCTGCTTTTTGACCCAGTTTAAAGGTATATGGATCTACTCAGAGACTATTTTATGAAAAGAGGGTTGGTAACGTCCATTTCTTACACACTTTTTTTGCAAATTTGTGGATAAACAGTCATGCTGAGTAAATAATTTTCCTGCTTAGTGATTTTTGTTGGTCTTCTTGACATATCTGTTGATATTGAAATCTGATGTTGGAAATACTACTGGGTATTAAAATAAGTAATTATTAGAAGTAGTTGATAGCTTAAAGGAAATTTTCAGTGCCTTAAGAGGAGTAAACAATATGATGAGATGAGATTTTTATTTGCTGCATCTACCCAACTGACAATCAATAAGGATGAAAGGTTTTGATGTACACTGTATTTTATGCCTTTTATGCCTGCCCTGGAGAATTATAAAGCTTTGTGAGAGGAATTTATATAAGCTACATCAATAAATAGACTACTCGCAGTACTTTTTTTTTAATTACTATTACAGTACTCTAAAAATTCACTATTCTTTATTTGTTTCTGACCACTTATGAAAGCAAGGATAATCCTCAACAGGTGGCATTAATAAGAGGTCACAACAGTATTTGCCATAAGTATCTACCTGGCATCAATGTGACATAGTATTTCGTGCATCATTTTGAAATTCAGAACCATATTGCAGAAGGATCTCCAAGTTTCTGAAACTATATGAATTTAAAGAGGGAACTCCTAGCTGAGCTCTGCAATGGTACATATCTTATGCCGCCCCCATATAAAGATCTTATTGAGAGAATTGTTCCTTGAAGCTGCTGCATTATAATACATAATATATAAATATTATTCCTTGTCGATCCTTAATGAGGTGGTCATTTAGAAAAAAAGTACTGGATTAAGCCTTAACATGTAACTCCTACTTACACATCTTTCTGTAAAAGTTCATGAGTGGCCTAAAGGATCAACAGAGACTGTTTGCTCTTTCTCAAGCGCATCATTCATTCAGAGCATCTTCATCTTTTGTAATACCTCAAATTCTCATGATGGAATATTTGTATCTCATAAAATTAACTTGAAAATCATATTTACCTCTTCCCAAATTTGTATATGAATGCCGAAGGCCTAAGAGAAACACTTAGAAGGAAAATATTTAGTTAATTGTTGCTCAGTAGTTGGTCTTAATCAGTAATGATTAATAGAAAACATTAGTATAATAGATGAGTGGTGCTAAAATATTTGCAATGTTTCCTGTATCTAAAGTAACTTCAAGATATGATATCTGAATAAAGATTTAAAATAACATCCACACCAATAAAGTTTAGCTTTGAGATTATATTTATTTCTCTGTGCTTAAGGGGCGTTAATTTTAATTTACATTTACACAATCTGTCAGCTGTGGCTGAGAAATCATTCAAAGGTGAAAAAATTGCAAAGAAGAGATGACTAAGAGCACAACATGAATAAAAGTGAAAATAAGATTCTTGACTTGGTTTAGTGATACTGTACTGTAAGTTACTGCAATAAACATTAGGTCTCTCAAGGTAGTGATTTTTTTAAGCATTAAACTTCTTGTTGGGTAGGTAATTTTAGCTACTGCTACAATTCCTTTCATGATGGGGAAATTTTTTAATCTCCATGATTTTTTTTCTGAGTATTGCTGTAAAAACTCAAAGGAAAATTGGGTAAAAGAGCAGAGGATGTTTTGGTGTGAGTTTCTGCCATATATATGAATATATTTAGGTTCCACTAAAGTAAGTAAGGAAGAATTCTCATTTCAAGAATTTTATTCATACTGGGATATCATCATTAAAACTTCTACACTCAGTTAAATTTAGCTTATTGTATTTTAGTAGAGGAATCTTAGATTTAGAGTTTCTAGATCTCCAATGACTTTTTTTTGTTTAAGTAATCAAAGTGTCCATGAGTAGTCTCATAAAAAGAATTAATAGGAAGTCCCCCACTAACTGAATAGAATAGGTTCTGAAATGACTGTATTTTCTTTTTCATGAAAGCTTTGCTTAGCTAGCCTCCCTTAAAGGTTCTACTAAGCAGAGAGGCAATTTTTAAAAAATTGTGATTCTTAAAATAATTTTATTTGTAAAAGTATCTCCTTATTTTCATTGCTTTGATTTAAAAACAATGTTCACATAAGGTGAGTTATAAAAATAATTTAAGTATGGATAAATCTGCAAATCTGTGGGTTTTAACTTGTAAAAAATACATGGTTCATTTGTTTTCTGCATATTGATTATGCTGAGAATATAAAAACCTTGATAAAGTAGCAAAGATTGCAATTTGAACAAAAGGAAATGAAGCTGAAAAATTAAGAAAGCCTTTGGATTAATATTGGTAAATGAAATCTTAAAAACTTATCCACATTCTGAATCTGGGTTTTGTTTTGTATAAACTGCGAAAAATCAAAGTTGGAAATTAATCTAATCTATTGTGCACATAAAGAATATATTGTTCATATTGAAGAATATTCAACACCAAAATACAGCTGCTAAAATCAAGAACATGGAGAGAATATTAGCTTGTGCGTAACAGTAATTTAAAAAGAGATGCATAGAGGGTAGCGACATCATCTTCCTGTGATAGTTAAATTCAGTACAATTCAGATTGCAGATGTTTTTAGGTGCCATTCAAAGCTGTTGCACAAAAAACTGTTGAACAGATTAGAAGAGTAAAAGACAAAATTGTTAGAGTCGGGAGAACATGGAGTATTGCCCTACTAACAAGTGTCTCAGTCGGTTTGGTCAGAACAAACATTTTGGCTATTGCCAAGAAGCAGCAGGGCTACTGCTGAGTAGTTAATATGGCCATGTTGCAAGAAGATAATTAGTTCAGTGCTGCTCTGCCATTTCACCGCTACCATTTCCATGATTACCATAGAAACAATCAAGTATGAGATGTTGCTGACAAAACTGCAGGCTGCAGCTGCAATCCTTAACTTCAGAAAGGCTGAGCTTCGTGCTTGATCAACCTGAAACTTAACTTAACAGTGGGCATTTTTTCCTGCATTTGGTGGTCTGTACTTTTTCAGTGGGATAAGCAGGGGCTAAAAAACGTCTTGAAGTAAGTGTGGATTGATTGTTGGTTATTCAGGCTTTTGCTATTAGCTTATATCTCACTTTTTCTGCTGGTGCATTTATGTTTTTATGTGGTCAGGTTTACTTGGCAGAATCTTGCTGGAATATAATGGTGTAATACTCCTCATGTGAGAAGAAATGAAAATGAGATTTCATCATGGTTCTCATGATTGATGAGATTTGTAAAATAAAAGAGATTCCAATTACTAAATGGTGTTTCAGGCAAAACAATCACTGAGTTTCTCAGTCACTGCTGACTGCTAATCAATTTGTTGAGTGATGATTAAAATGTTTTGCTTTGACCTAAAATGACTTTGCAGTTTGAGTCCTAGCAAAATGGCTCTTTCTGATAAGGAACTGCGTTTTCTCTTCTGTATATAACTTTTAGTTCTCTGTTTTAACATGAAAAATTATGAGTAGCTCTTTTAGGGTTTTATAATTCCCTCCATTTTTTTACCTATTTAAAATGGGAATTTGTCATCTTCATAATACTTACCTTTTTTTGTTGTTGTTGTTCATGAATGTAGGAAAAGAGGATGAAATATGTCAAAGATAGAAGAAGATGCTGATGTTTTCAGACTATTTTTTAAGATCTTCCTCCTTAACATTTTGACATACTCATTTTCTCTTTCTTAAAGGGTGGTTGAGACAAGGGTGCAAAAAAGTACATATGTGAATACAGGTACTTCTATTCCCAATAGTAGAATCATGTTTCTAAGATAAATGAAAAAAATTAAAGCTCACTACACTGTATTAAGAATCTTTTCGATTTTTTTTTCCATAAGTAAGATTTCATGCAAGAGTTTACTTATATGTTTTTGTCTGCATTAGGTTTTATTAAAAACATATCATGATAGAACATTTGTGTTATTATATTGCGAATCAAGAACTGCAACTTCTAGAAGAAAATTCTAATAGAGTGGTATCCCATTTGCAAGTAGTCCAGATTTCAGTGCAAGCTCTTCAGATGCATACAGGTGATTCATGGGTACAATCCAGATAAAATTTTGCACAACAGAACCATCATTCCTAATAACCTCAGTAATCCTTTTGCAAGATTTACCTAACAGGTAGATACAATCATACCCAAGTTTAATTTGTTTGGTCGGGGAAAAAAATTGCTGGTACATCAAAATGTCAAGGTAAGTGATAACATTGAAGATAATAAACCTTTCCCTCATAGTAACATATGAAACCCCTGAACCCATCATTTTCCAAAGTAGATTTATGATGTAAAAGCTTTGTGCAGAAGTCAGTTTTGATTCAAACACACAATTCTGGCCAAAGTCCTAGATTAAATACTATAGCATTAAATTTGTTACTAATCTAAAATCCAGGCTCTTATAAGTGTCTGTACTGTTTGTGAAGTGATTCAAAACCAAAGGTCTTAATACTCTTGGGCAGGTTTATTTAAGAAAAGTTAAATTTGCTTTGATATTTTATTTTGAGTGACTGCTAGCCTAAAGAGGATATTAGGATAAAAGGATATATGCTAATTAGAGAATTAATATATCCACCTTAGAGAATGGAAATGTCATTGGAGAGCTCTAATGAAATTTTGATAATTTTATACTAGTTTGTATTTCACAATTAAAATTGTATAGAATAAAATTATAAATTTTTAAAATTATTTTTGAGTTGATTTTTCTTTTGTATTGATCATATTTAAATACTGAATAGCTCAGGGCGTATGGAAATCTCTGAGTGTTACTTTCATTAATTAGTAAGGAAAAGTCATATTCCATATGCAGGGCTGCTTTGTTTCAGTCTTTCTGGATTTAACTGAAATCTTTAAAATCCTTAAAAATGCCATTAAAAGAAAATACAAAAATTCAAATGCAGAAAGCAGTATTGAGTCTTTAACTGTGTAGGGACATCCATGGGAGCAGAACATATATTATACAAACTTTCTTGAAAAGTGCAAAGGTGGGGAAAAGCTGATTTAGCTTATCCACCTCCTAGTAGCAGAGTCAAGCTGTTGTTTGGAAGAGTTTGCTTTGCCTACAGGCAGAAGTAGTGCCAGTGTTCCCTCTCCACATTTACTCTAGCTAGCAGAGCTTTTTGGGAAAACACTCTAAGCAATGCTAAGCAGGAAGTCGGAAATGCAGAGCAAGCAGACTGTTTGCTTGTGGGGAAAAGACAATCTGTCGGTGTTCAGAGTAACATCTCACTTTAGCAAGATTTATTGCAGCTTCAAGCTGAAACAAGTTTCTTTATATATATATATATATATATATATATATATATATATATATATATATACATATAAGAGGATGTGGTTGTCTTAATCAAAGCACTGTCCTAATGATTAATTTGTCTGTGGTGTATGTTCCGTTCTGTACAGATTTGAAGAAGACAGGTAGTAGTTCCCTGCTTCAAATTCCTCATCAATCAAAATAGATGATGCTTTCCTACTTTGTCAGTTTGCAGCGAACAAAAATTATTGTTCATAGGGTTTCTAGTATTGTGGGTCCATAGTTACACAAAGAAACTTAAAATATTACATTCAGTACCTCTGCATACTTTCATACTTATATTTCTTCATCGTGTTGTGATCTCTGCCAAGTGGTTGTCCCACTGCTCTGTTTGGATTTCGAGCAATTTACCTGTGTGACACATAATTGACTCTGAGTAGCTATACCTTTCATTTGTATGTACATATATGGAAATTATTTTTTTCAGCTTGATTTTAGCTAGACATCATTCAGATATGTAATTATATGAAAGCTATTTTTTTAAAACTGCAAATTATTTAAAAAAAAAGTCTGAAAAATGTATATAGACCTTGTTGACCACAGATATATACTTAAACATTATGAATGAACCTCTAAGGTATGATCATATGAGATAAAAATTCTCTATATTCACTACATGACAAGGTATGCCTCCTTCTCTCCATTACCAAATATTTACAATTTTTCAGTTTTCCATATTAACTTTTTTTGCTGAGAAGTGCTGTAGCTTGAAAATCTTGAGAAAAACCCAGGTGATCCTCCAGCAGAGAAGTATTTCTTTAATGAATAAGCCCTTTAATTATATTCTTGTTCTGCTAGATGCTCAAGGTTGTAAAATGGTTGAAGAGTAAGTAATTGAATAGCAATTTCAGTGTGAATTTATTAAATCAATTAGATTTACAAAGGTAATTTGAGACACAGTGCTGCTGTGTTGGGCACACCAAGTATATAAAAAATTTAAAATAGATGCCTGCAAGTGTAGCATAGTTTCTAATGGGAATTTGTCTTGCTTATAATAGTAAAAATGATTGATTCTACATGTCTTGTAAAGCTTATTCTGTAAGTTATTCTTATCCTAATAGCACCTCAGAGGTAGGCCATTTCATTTCAGATTGCTGGGGAATCTCTAGGCATAATAAAAGATTTAATAAACTAATGAAAATTTATAACAGTGATTGAAATATTTCTGTGCTTTTATTTTCCTCTAAAACAAACATATCTTCTGTATTAACTAGTTTGATAAAGCTATTAATTTCTCTTCACTCTGAAGTTCCATGAACATTATGTTAAAATTTTATGTGTAATGTACTATGCAATATTTTATGTGGTACTTTAGAAAGGAAAATGAATTTGTGTAATTTGATGTGTCTGTTTACTGTAACTAGCCAAACATATGGACAGAAAATGGTTACAAGGGCTTATGTGACCAGTTACTACTTTAGCCTTCCTGAAGACATGACCTTATACTGGGGTGTTATGTGCATTATACCAGAGTGTGAGAGAAGTTTCTAGGTATCAAAACCCACAAAGACAGAGTCTAACATGAGGAGCGTGACTACTACTCTTTGCTTACCTTTCCTACCTTCCAAACACTGGGAAAGGATATGGCTGTTCAAGCTTTCCTTAGTGTAATAAAATAGGGTATAATCAATGCAGAGTTTATTGTCTTTCAATGGAAGCAAGACCTCAGGATACACCTTTCATTGTTCCTTCAGTTTAGTAACAATCTAATTCCTCTTCTGCCTCCCATAAAATATCAGCAATCCTTCAGATCATCTTGACCACATGTCCTATCCCATGAGACATTGTTTTCCCTCTTGCTCTCCAGAGATACACAATATCTTGAAATACAACTTTGTTCTTAGGTTTGGGTCATTTTTTTTTTTCCTCTCCTCTTTCAGTTGTCCTTTGAGATCTGATAATTAAAACTCCAGTCACTGTTGCTGTGTTCTTTCCTCTGCCTCTTATTTTACCTCCACCAGGTTGCTTGGATATTCAAGGTCTTCACCCTTTCCTCTTACCAATAAATATTTTAGTTTACAGATTCTGTATATTAATTTTTGACTATTCTCCTTAGTCATCTGAATTCAGAAAATTTTCAGTCTGAAGAGGCAAGTTTCATATTTGTTGAACATTTTTTATTATGCAAATTTGTCCCTGATTGCTCACTATGTACAAGGTCAATGTGTGGGCTACGTGTTAGTATTAACATCAAAATGGGATATGAGAGTGAAATCAATAATATTATTTGTAATAATATTATTTGTTAAAGAGTACATACATATTCCCATGATGTTCAGTGAAGAATCAGAGATCAAAGCAGTAAATTAATGTGTTCAGCATTAAACAGATAGATTGATCATTTATTTAACTAAAAGTGAGACTTGAAAAACTTTTAGTTTAAAAGCACTTTTAAAAAAGTGAGTAGTGAAATATTATTATCGAAAATTAATTTTGTCCACAGAAGGTGGTCTCTGAATACTAATATATCTATTTACTATCTGTTTTTAAAGCAATAAAAGAGAAGTTTTTGTAGACTACCACTCTCTATATAAGCTTGAACACTTTTTGTATGGCCTCTTTGGTTATTCCCAATTGTTTTTGGAAGTAAAGTAGTAAATCCCTGGTCTTAAAATATTACAGCTCAATGAACACGAAAATATCCTAAAATTCAGATCACTATTTTTTCTGCTAGGAAATGTTGGAGAAGCTAACAAAAAAAAGTCAACTTCAAGTGGTTGGCTTTAATAAGGTTCCACGTATTTTGAATTTATAATCACAAAGAAAAACAGTGAAATGTGGAGAATGGAAGACTTATAATTAAAAACTTCATAATGTCTCATTAATTGCTGGGACAGCGAGTAGA
This sequence comes from Empidonax traillii, assembly GCF_003031625.1. Taxonomy (NCBI): domain Eukaryota; kingdom Metazoa; phylum Chordata; class Aves; order Passeriformes; family Tyrannidae; genus Empidonax; species Empidonax traillii. The sequence goes on from NW_020955306.1 coordinate 870,751, forward strand.
AAAGCTGATTTCATATTTGCGTTACCACTCTTCAGTCAGGTCTAGTAGGTCAGTCCAGAAATAAAATTGAGATACTGCACATTTCTCAGGGGAATGACAAATAAGAAGATGATACTTCCTATAAGGAGACAATATTTCCTTTAAACTGACCTCAACAATAATGGCTAAAATCTTGCTGAGAGCAGTACTGAGTCACAGCAGGTGTGGTAACAGTTGCAAGGATCCTGGGTAAAATGTGGGAAAATCACACTAATATGCTGTGATATGAAAATATGCCAGCAGAACCATTTCAAGCAGTGGACTATCTTCTTATTTCTCCTCTTTCTGGATTTCTTGTGGATCTACAAATCCTTATGGAATATAGTAAAAGAAAAAGCATTACACTTATAGTTAGATGTCATTTAAAGAAAAAGTCTTAATTCATGTCCAATTGTCTTAGTCTTACCTAAATGTTTTTTCATATACTTAAAGTTAATGTTCAAACTTGACACTCATTTGGAAGTATGTCTTTGTCTCACTTTATCTCAACTGTTCTGCAGTAAGCAATTGTCCTTTTAGATTACCTAGTAAGTAACTAATAATAAATATTACCTTAGAAAAGGTGATCAAAATTATAACATGCTCTTTCTGGTATCACAGAATATTCTGACCACTGTAGAGGTGGCCAAAACAGGCAACAGGATCTCAGGTGTGACTGAGATGGTGGATGCTATACAGGGTTATGAAACATACGGCAGGTGTGCTGATGTTCTTCAGTGCAGCTGTGTTAGCTCAATAGACTAGTGTCTTTATCCATAGTACAAGTGGCCTCTGAAGGAATTGACAGTTTTACCTGAATCCCTTTAGCTCACAGACTAGCATAAAATTTCAAATTCTCACCAACTTCACTAACAATTATATTTTGGAGTCAAACATAGTTCTTTGTGACCCTGAGCTGTGGCATGGAGACTTTTGATAGAATTGCAAATAGAAGTCAGAATTTGTTGCTGCCCTATTGTTGCTGGTTTAGATTATTTTTTCAAAAAAATGTTAGTTTCACTGTAAGACATTTTTTTACACATTGGCTCTCAGCATTTCATGGCTTATCTCTAATCAGATTCTTTTTGTGTTGGCTTCTCTGGTATAAAGGATAAAATTCTTAGTACTAAGCATCGGTTTGCCCCTTAATGTAAACATACAACTTGCTTTGAGAGATAGATATTAGAAATGTTAGGAAATAACAGATCTAAAGCTATCATGATGGCTCATTATCACAATATAGATTGATGTGATTGAATCCCACATTTGTAACAAAAAAAGGAGGCAGCAAAAGAGACTGTTTCTCCAGTTACTTGGTGTGCCTAGACTACCCAGTATACTCTGCATCGCATAAAACCTTGTTCAATACTTGTGGTATTGAACAAAACAAAAGGTGTTCTTGCTGTATTTTCAGAATGAAAATTAGATACATGTTGAGAGATAATTTCTGTTTTCTTCGTCAGCTGTGACTTCAAAGATTAGGTTACCATGTATTTGTAGGACTAAAAGACTCTAATGTGGATAAATGGTCTCACTGCATGACTATATTAAACTTTCCCCATTTCTTCACTTATGGGCTTGACTTACAAAGGGGAGGATACCCTCAGAAAAATATGTTTTTATTCAGTCACCCTAAAAGTAAACAGTGTGCTCATTTCAGCTAATAAGGAAATTCTCAGTTATTTGTCACTGGTGCACATTTGGCTGCTTTTCTAAGAAGCGATGATCTTCTGGAATTGATATTTAGGTGATTTCCTGTGACTCTTTAAGATCTCATGATATTCAAAGCATCTATGTTACGTAAATTTCTAGATCACTACGTAAATAAAGACAGTTCTCCTCTAGTCAATATTCTTGCATCAGTTAATATGAAATGCAGAACTGATAAACAGAATACTATAATTTATGTGTCAGCATTCAGAATTCACAGACTGAAATTTTGTGTGCTAGTTTTTTGCAAGGCTTGATCCTACCTTTTTAAAGATAAAACTATCTCTAAAGTCCTTTTTGATATTTTCAGGTACCTGGAGTGAGTCTTGTCAGCTTTGAAAGTCATAGATACAGTAACCCATTTCAAGATTCTTGAATTATTCCAGGCCATTTTTCCTGACAATACTGTCTATATGTATTTATCTGTGGGGAGAAGGGGAGGGAATTAAGCATTGTTAATCGCAAATTACAGTAGAATTCTAATTTATGTTTGTAGACAATTATAGAGGTCTACTCTCTGAAGGAAGGTGAATATGTTTTACAAATTAGCGCAGAAAGGAGTGAGTAGTGTAACCCTGGTCTTCTGGATGTGAGCTGGTAACAGAGGAATTACCCAAAAAATAGACTGTATTTAGAAAAGCTGTTTCCTCTGTAATAACTATTTACTATAATAGTAGTATTTCTCAGTTACTTTTAATTGAATAGAAATACTCATTTTGTCTTTCCATCTGTCTCCCAAGTTTTCTTCCTGCATGAATGCAGCTCAGATTTCAAATTTAACTTTGGATACAAATAATGAAACTCATTTAACTTAATTTAGCAAAATGGGCTATTTTAAGATACAGTTCATTTCATCTGAAAGTGGATGTCTCTCTGAAAATTTCCGTTATCTTACAAGTCACACATGCAACATAAATATAGTAGATGAGGTATGAGTGTGCAAGGTCTAGAAATCACTGCACTTAGAAGCTCAAAACAAATTTTATTCAGTTCAGTCATTACAAATGTCATTCTGACTTATTGTTGTTCATTTGTGAACTGCAGGAGCTGAAAATTGCAATAATAGATGGTGGAGATGGGAAATATGGACCATTTCTTTCATATAATCACCAGTGTGGGTTTTTTCAATACTAAGAAAAATTAACACTCTGGTAGTCAATAATAATTATTCAGTTTTGCAGCTGATGGGGCAGATTTCTTCAAATTTTACTTTCAGTCAAGTTTCATTTTATTTATGTTCTAAATTGTTCAGCGTAATGATTAATTTTTCTGTTTGCTCTTACCAGAGTGTAATGGTACTGCACTGCAGTTTAATGGTGCTGAATACCAATATGATAAAAAACACATATTTTGTTCTTAAGTTACTTTCACATATTTATAGCCTATTTTGTGTTGTTTCTTTTTAAAACTGGTTCCATCCTATGCCTTTACAAAGTAAAAATGTAAAATAAGCCCTACTGTAATTTCTCTACCTACATCAAAATTGTGATTTCTGACCAAGTGACAACATTTTCACAAGGAGCAATGGTATTGTCTCAATGTACATATAGAGCATTAATGTTGTTCAGGAGGAAATAGCAGACTGTGAACAGGACTAGTAGTAAATCACAAGCTAATAGTGATAGTGAGAGTAATACTTCTGCTCAAAGGACTGTTTTTTGTCAGTGTCTGGAACAAGGGAATGACCATGTTGTGATAAACTCAGGCAGTGACCTTTTTTTCCCCATATAGTCGCTCCCATTCCTTACATTTCAAATACAAAATCATATTATTGAAGTATAAATAACCTTTATTAATATAAATAGAATATGAATATTTTTAAAATAATTCTTAATCAAGTCTTTGAAAGTCTTACCCTAGATGATATAGCAAATGTGGTCAAATATAGATTACAAAAAACAAACAAACAAACAAAGCAAAGCAAAAAAAAACACAACAGCACAAACCCAAAAAAACAAACAACACCAATGTATTATTATACAATGTCTTTGTCCATACCTACTAGGAAACATAATGCCTTTTTTTTTTTTTTTTTTCCCCAGCAGCAGTCAGATTCTTCTAGATAAGATCTTGGAGTCTCTGTTTTTTTCTTTTTTTGTTCTTAGTTAAAAGTAGTTTGAAAATCTGCAGCATGCTTACACCAAGCTAAAAATGGAGTATCAAGAAAAAGCAGGAAAACTGATATGTGCAATCAAAGTAGTAGAACAACATGAAGCTGAAGTTAAAATACTGAGAATTCTTAGGAAATCTTAGGGAGCTAAAATACTCAAAAGTTAAGGCAGGTCAAAGTAGAAATGAACAGTTGACTGGTGATATTTTGAAAAGTTATGTATTTATTGGAAATTAATCAAGACATCTGAATTTGGACACGTATCAGTCATAATCATTGTTGATATTGTTCTTTCTTTATCTTTCCTCTCTATACATATTTGCTTTCCTATTACTCTATGTGTGTCTATGTGTGTGTGTATGTATACATTTTGAGATGTCTGTGTTTGTATAAGTAATTGAGACCATGACAGACTGATTTGTAAAACACTGCATTGTTTAATGGCAATGTCTTAATGTGCTTTTTAAAAACATATTTATGTGAGTTTCTGCAGTCATGTCAGTATAAATTGAAAGAAGATGATTTTTTGCTCCAGTCTCAGGATTATTTACTTTGAGGGGAACTGAAGGAGGTATAAATTAAAATTGTTAATGAGAAGGGAATTACAGTTAGGCACCTAGAAAATGGTATTGGGCAACGCATAAGGCAATGCACCCTTGTTAATTAACTGCAAGTGTATATAATTTTCAGCAGATTTTTTTTTTTTTTTTTTACATTCAGGTGTAAGATCCTTATGAATACTTAACTTTATACTTCCCTCAAAAGAGAAGTGAAAGAGATGTGAAAGAGATCAATCTTTACCTTTTAAAACTGTATGTGCAAGATATGCATTCTTCCTTTTTCTCCATCTGTCCTCTTTCTGAAAATAGTCTTCCTTAATAAATGTTTTCTCACCAGTCTCAGAGTAAGGGTTTCTTCTTCTTCTTTTTCTTCTTCTTCTTGTCATGCATAAAGTATCCTTAGTTAGATGATGAAAGAAGCTACCTTTCCCATTCTCTAGAAAGTGCTTGGACTTATATTATTACACTTTATTTCAAGGATTACCCTTCCTCTAGAAGTGCATGGAAGTCACATGTTTGCTTTCCTCTGAATTCATTGAAAGGGACAGTCAGAGGTGAATCACTAGCTGCATTTTGAAATCTATAATAGTCCTTTCTGTAATCACAGACATGACAACAGTGTAAAGAAAACCTCTCCCTACCTTTCACCTATGAGTTTTTCTTGCTTCTATAGAACTGTGTAAGAGTAAACATTTTCTTATCAAACAATATGACTCCTGTGAAATAACACAATGTTTAAAATCTCTAGTGAAGATGAATTAAAAAATAAATTCTTCCCTTATTCTGAAGGATGTGACTTTTTTCCTTGAGCTTTTGTTAGGTTTTTCATTTCCTTTGATTGAATTTCTGACAGTCAAATACACCCAAAGACCAGAACTTAGCAAACAGATCTCAAGTAAGAGATAGGAATGCTAGGAATAACAGGAAAATACAGGATGGTGAGCACTGATAGGATTTTAGGCTTGAGTATTTTGGAACTGGGTTTTTTTTGTTGTTGCTTTTTTGTTTTAAGATTAAATTCTTGCTATATATATTCCTGTGTAAAAACTTCAATTGCCTCACCCTAGCTGCAAAAATAAACTTTGCATCGTAGCTTGTTTTTTCATGATCTTCCTTAATCTAAATGTCACCTCTGCTTTAAGTGGTGACCCAACAGCTTGCTTGGAGATCAGGTGCACACATGCAACTGCTCATGACTTCAACTGCCACAGGTTAAAAGTTCTTTAAAACTCTGAGTAACAGATCAAGGATCACTACAGTCAGTAGGGTTATCTTTCAAAAGAAGAGATTCTGATTGCAAAATGCATTAGGAACCTTGTCTTTTTACTTTTTTGTCAATAATGTTTTTACAGTATCAATAAAGTACAGGAGTACAATACAAATAGATACACATATATTTGGGATGCCTGTGCAAACATTTTTTTAGTAATAAAGGTACCTGATCAAAAGCGTTTGGAGACCTCTGGACTAGACCAACTCCAGAGGTACCTTCCAACCTCAGCACTTCTGTGATACTGCGATTCTGAAATTACTTGTTACATTTGCTAGAAATTACAGGAAAGGGTTTATATAAGAAATTAATATAAAATAATTTAACTTCCTTTACTAAAACATTCATTTTGTGGTACTGTAAGTGTTTTTAATAAAAATGCTGCTCATCTAGAACCTTTTTTGTTGTGTGAAAACACAGGTTTCAAGTCTATAATTGTTTACCCACTGAATTCCCTGATCCTCAGTGAAAGCCTTCTCTCTGATCTTTGTGGGGTAAGAAGTAAAACAAAGGAAAAATGTGTTCAGTAGTGGAAGAATATGTTTTCCTTTATTATTTAAAAAAACACGGTGCCAAGGGAGAGATAACTTGTATTTTGAAAATATCACATTTACTTATGTTCTTTTCCCTAACACAGCAGTTTATCAGTGATTTAGCAAAAAGCATGAAGATCTTGTTTTCAGTCTAAATCTGAGTAGTAGAAATAAAGGGATAATAGTAAATGCTAGTGTAATTTTCTTTAGATAACACTTAGCTATGGTATATTCACTGTTAATATACATTGCGTGAAAGAATTATACTTAATGGTGCAGGCAGTGTGTCTTTAACACACCACAAAAGTAGTTTGTTGTTTTCTCTGTTTCACTGCCAGGAAATTATCTTGTGTATTCAGATGAAATGTGCAATGTGATTATTTGTATTCCCAGACTTGTAGGAAAATGGAAAGTTCTCAGTTTTTCTGACTCTGCTACTTTTTATTTTACCCTATGATCCATATTAACTTTCAATGACTCCTCTTAGGAGTATATTTATATAGCCATGTCCTAATCAAGCAGGTTTTGAAGGGATATTTGGTGTGTAGTTATTACTCAATCTGATTTATGCAGATTAATGCAACTATCTGGTGCACTGTCAGATATTCTCATTATTTTATGTACTGTTTAGAACATGAATCATTGAAGTGATCAAGCCTTTTCTGAGATAAGAGGGATTCCAAACACTTATAAGTGATTCACTAGTAAAGCCTACAATTTCAAGAGTAAAGGGGTTCATTTTTTCTTTAGATTTGCTATTCTCAAGTAAAATAAATTTTGCAATGTGCGGTAAAAATATGTAGCATTAACTTATGTATTTGAAATTCTTTATGTGCATCTCTACATATTGCTGAGAATAGTAATATTACCTTGTTTTGAATGAGCTAATAGCTCATAATTATATCTTCCACTACAATGGAGCATGTTTTCTTTTTTCCTATGGTAGAAAATTTTTAGATTCTGATCATATGGTTGTAGATTAAATATTTATGATGAGTAAGGAAAACTAAACTTTTCTCATGAGAGACAAGAAAGAGATACTCTTTTAAAGACTTACATTGAATATTTTTTACTGCATAAAAGCACATTTATACAACTAGAGTATACATACTGAACAAGGTGTAAGCTATTTATAAACAATATTTAATCCCCAAAACAATATAATGTGGAACTTGTTAGAAACAAAGAGAATTTTTCCGCAGCAAATGTTTCTGTCAATAAATAAAATTGGAAACACTTATCTTTTACTAACACTTCTAGGGCATTGCAGGATACTGCTCTATTAATTTCTTTTGTAATCAGGGTTTTCATTTAGTCTCTACTCTCTTCAGTGTTGTGTGGTCCTTGTTCTAAATAAGTAAATAACTGGGACTTTTTTTTTTTTCACATAGTCATTTCAGAACTTTGTGTTATCATGTTGTGTTTTCACTTTAACACTATCTCCGAAAAAATAAAATTAAGAATAGAAATGTCAATAGTAATGTTAAGTCGCCCGCCTGTACCTTCTGACAGCAATCTGCAGTTATGGATGCAATGAGATTTGTGCTTCACAGAAGTAGCTGAACTAAGTCTTCCAAAGACTGGAAATATGCTTAAGCATCATGTTTACTGTGTTTTATCTCAGTGAAAAATGAGACTCTTTACACTTGGAAACTGATGATTGGAATGTAGTTGGAAATAAAGAAGGAAGAATTATATCACAGAGAAAATATGAACTCAGAAGCAGCAGAACAGGGCATTAAATCCATGGATAGAAAATGAGATCAGCTAAGATCTTGGTTTAGGGATAGTATATGAAAAAGTGGATAATGACTTCTACATACAGTTAGAAGCAGTCTTACATTCACAGGTCCTGGTTCCTGATTGTCAAGGGGAACTTCAATCACCCTGATATCTGCTGGTTAATATTCAATGATCTTTTCCTCTGAGCTCAAGAGCAGTCTATTCCATTGAGCAAGAAGTCAACTAAAAGTTCTAGGAGGTCTGTGGGGATCAACATGAAACTCCTGGCAAAACTCAAACACAAAAAGGGGTTCTACATAGGGTGGATGTAGAGACAGGTAATTTGGGAGGAATACAAAGATATTGCCCCAGCATGCAGAGATACAGTTAGGAAAGCCAACACTCAAGTGGAATTTAATCTGGCAAGGAATGGGAAGGGCAGCAAGAAGGACTTCTATAAGTATATGGTGGTGTGTGGCCAGTCTCTTCGCAAACGAAGAACCGGGGAAGGTCTTTCCACCTTCCAGCCTGCGCATTGGATTTTTTTAGGTGAGACACAGTGTGCGCGGAACTGAGCCCACCCTTTAATCCTGAGGTTCATCTGCCGGGGCCAAGCACGCTTGAACGGTGGCAGCAAGGTCCTCAGGACGTAGATGGATTGCCTTTACGGGCTAACGAGCTCCATCTGCCCGGGGAGGGGCCCCGACCGGGACTCGAACCCGGGTCTCTGCAGTGACAGTGCAGTGTGTTTTCCTCTACACCACCGGAGGCTCCCTTATAAGTATATGGGTGACAGAAGAAAAACAAAGTAGAATTTGAGTTCAATACTAAACGGATCAGGGGCCCCAGTAGCAAAGGACATGGAAAAGTCTGTAGTCTTGAATGATGCCTCGATCTCAGACTTTATTAGCAAGATCAGCTTTCAGGAATCCCAGGGCTCAGAGGCCAGAGCAAAAGTCTGGAGCAATGAAAATGTACGCTTTTTGGAAGTGGATCAGGTCCAGGAATACATAAGAAAGCTGGACATACATAAATCCCTGAGCTCTGATGGGAGGCACTCAGAAGTGCAGAGGGAGCTGTTTTTTGTCATTACCAAGGCAATTCGATACTTTTTGTAAAATCAGAGTTTGAGAAAGATGTTCAAGGACTGGAGAAATGCCAGTGGCAGTCCAATCTTCAAGAAAGGCAAGAAGGAGGACCCAGGAAACTACAGACCACTCAGTCTCATCTCAGTCTCTGGAAAGGTGACAGATCAAAAAATTTCCAGGTATGATGGATTGAAGATAATTGGACGTAGTAAGCATGGATTCACAAAGAGGAAGACATGCTTGACTAGCAGAGAGAACCCATCAGCCTATTGGATTTATTTTGTGAATACTAGGATCTGAAGCAGAGCAATATGCAATGCATATGCAAACACATGAGGTGACAGGACTGTCTTCATATTCAAAAAGCATTTGAGAAAAGAGAGAAGATTACATAAAAAATATTTACTTGTGGATCTTCTTTCATTCTGGACTTTTTACTGATGAGTTAGTTGAAGGATGGATAACAGCATATATACTTCTCAGTTTCAACCATTTCTTTTCAAATACCTCTCATAACTTCTGTCCTTAAAAAATTCCATCATTAAACTGATTTGTTCTTTTTCTTTCTGTAGATTAGTAACTTTTCTTATAGGTTTTTAAATTTGATGATCACATGGAACATTTCAACCAAAAAACCCTGTTATCCTCTCACAGAAGAGAAGAAATTCCAATACTGTGAATGCTTCCTATCCTAGCTGTATTTGCCTGCTTTTGATCTCAGTTTTGCTTTTTACTGCAATAGAATCTTTTTCTCTCCCCTACAAACTTTTTCTCAGGCTATACTGATGCCTTTTTAAAGTATTGTTAAAATAGTCTGTTCATTTTAATTTCTATCAAATTTACACCTCTCCTAAGTGTTAATATGTGTAAACTAGTAATGTAAATGTTATTCATTCAGTTCAATTGGGTATATTAAAATCTCTGTAGACTACCACCTGAAGAAATACCATAATCAGGTCATTCTTGTGCATTTGTTCATAAACACCAGAAACTCTATGTATTCCAGAATATATGTTAAAATAAGTGCATAAAAACCCTTATATTCATAAAATAATCTCATATGGTGACATATACATTCGTTTTAAGCAATGCTAAAATACCCATCGAATAGCTGATAATAATTGTAAGCATAGCTGTTTTAATTATCTATGTTGATCCCACTCCAGTGAAAAACGGGCAAGAAAAGTGTGCATTTTTTTCTGGGAAATGATTCAAGGTGAAGTCTTGAAGCCTCCAATTGCAAATAAGATAATGAAAGTCCTATTAGGCAGGGTCAGTACTCTTGTTTTTCAGATTTTGGTCTTGATTACAGTTTACTTGCTAGATATTGTGGCTCCAAAAGATAAGTAAGATGGGAAAGACACAGTAAAGACAAATAATTTTGGCCTGCAGCATGCAAGGAAAAAAGGTGCAGATGGCTAACTAACCAATTAATCACTGGATCCAAACATAGTTTTTTATTGCTTGAGGTGAGAAAGTCTATGAAAGGAATAAAAATTTCTTTTGTTTTCCTTATTTCTTTTTAGTAGAATCATAGATTACATATCATGTAAATGTGTGAAAATTGTCCCAAACCATTGCATAGTTTCAATCCATCAGATTTATAAAATTATTAGTCATGCTGATAAAGAATGGAAATGATAACAGCCCCACATTTTTCGCAAGGATCTCTATCACAGATCTCAAATAGTTGAATAAGATGAAGAATTGTGAGGAAAAGGTAAACGTACAGTGTCATGCTAAGTATTTATTGGAAAGAGGGTAAAGTCCTCAGCCCAACAGATTGGAAATCTTTTCTGCAGGATGCTAGGTAACTTAGTTTGCATAATAAGTTCAACTGGAACTTCTCTGCACATACTTGATTATTATAGAGGGAAAATAATTAAAAATATTATCTCCAAACATAAGAAATGATTGAGTGATCCTAGAAATTACTGAGAGGATTTGATTTTTATAAATAATTCTGTTAGCTGAATATTTGGCCATTCACAAAGTTCTTAAGATCAATGTTATTCCTGCAAAGTAAGAATAATAATAATAAAAAAGATGTCTATACCTGGAAGAATATAAATAAATTGTTTGTATTCTGGAGTCATATCTTGTTATAGGTGAACAAATGAATTGGCACTGTTTCTGTTCTTAACTGCTTTCCCTGAAAATAAGTGATAATTTCTGTCATACCTAAATATGTAATATCCCTTGAATTTAGATCAATAGTGTCTGAGTAAGCTTGCCAAAATCTAATAGCAAAATCTCTACAGATTTATATCTTTCACTGACTTGAAGGCCAATACAACTTTATATCCTGTACATTTAAAGACAAATATTAGCAAAAAAACCTGACTCTATGTATTTTCTTTTCAATGTTACCATTAGGTAGACAGTTTGAATATATGCTCAGTGTTGTATACAGTTTATCAAATTTCTTCTTTAAATGAACACAAACAATATTCAAGTGTGTTTAACAATAGTGCAGTTTTCTATGTGTGCAGTTTTGGATTTTTTTTCCTATGACTGCATGGATGAAGGCTTAAAATAAGCTTACTAGGCCATCCCCCTTGTGAAACATTCTCCATAAAAAGGGCCATTTTGGCTATTTGGAATTAAAATTTATTGTCCTATTGTTGAACCATGAGTCCTTCAAAACAGCATGAATTCACTTGACAGAGTGAGAGACAAGAAGTTTAAGAGGGAAAAGAAAATTTAGAGATACATTAAAAGTAAGAGTAATCAAATGTTTTATTACATTATGTTTTAGATAAATGCTGTAAAAACTTCTAAGAGACAGCTGAGGTCATGGATATCAACATATGATAAAGAACTGAATTAAGGCTCAGAAACCTTGAATTCTCATTCTAGTTCTACCACTGAGGCATCATGATGTCAAGAGAGTCACCTGTCCATGCTTCAAACTAACAGCCTTTAAGATAGTAATAATTACATGTCTTGAGTCAGAAGTCTTCTGATATACTCATGTTTTATAATGTACCATTTCAATTGACTACAAACCATGGAACAAAACCAACATAGGAATAACAGATTACTTTTCTTTCAGAATTTTAATTCTCTGAAGAAGTATTATCAGTGTAAAATATAGTCCATTTCAGATATAATACCTGATTCTCCTCTCCCATGTCTCTAGCCTGGAAGGTCATGCTCTAAGTCATTTGTGTGGCAGTTGAAAATTCTTGCTTGGAAGATGGGAAGGATTTCTATGATGATCAATTATTGAAAAATAATCTATTGAATGTCTACTCCTTCAAAAGAGGCAAAGAGCCAAGGTCCTGACCATTTGCAGTGATTAGCACCCATGGTTCAAAGGGTTTAACCAATGGTGAGCCAAACTCTGCCCATCAGTTTTAGTGAGATGATATGACTGCAACAGATGGCAGAATTTGTCTTTTGTTTCTCTGGCCTCCTTCCAAATTGATTACTTACATTCCATATAACTACCGTTATGTACAATTTGGGTTCAGTTCAATATTTTTCATCCCCTTCATTGCTAAGCAGCCTTCATACTTGAGGAACCTGTATGTCTGTTTTATGGTTGCATAGACGATATTTTTGTATAGTTAAACCAGTATTTTTTATTCATAACAATGAATCATTCTTATGCTCATGTTGTTGCTTAGAATCTCTCTACACAAAACTGAACACAGTGCAGATCTTGAGGATCTTAGGGTCTATCTTGTTTGTTACACTTCTAATATATCAGAGTTTATTTGGGACATGTTTATATAACGTCAAATGTATTGGCATTGTAACAGCCACCACTTCCAGTCCTGCAACCAATTAAGGATGGTGTACTTTACGGTGGAATGTAAATAAATCTTTTCACTATCAAATAACATTTATTTACTCTGAAAAAAGCCAAGCAAAACCCTCTCAAACAAACAAACAAACAAACCTCCCCCCAAAAAAACCAAAATAAACCCACAAAACAAACAAACAAACAAAAAATGTTTTTTGTTGACAAAGTATTATTATATTCCAAAATGCATTACCAATGGCTTGCTTTACTCTTTTCATAATTGAGGTTAAGAAGAAGACACACAAAACGAGAAAATTCTGCTGTAATTCTAGCCTAAAATATGACAGGAAAACAATAACTAGAAAAAATCATGTAGATATTAGAGTACAGAAAATGAATATCACTGTGCAAAGAAAAAATTACACATTTAAGCATAGGCTAGCAAAGTACTTGAAAAAGTAGTTATAATGATTGCAAATCTTACTAGAACTAATTCTTGACTTAGTGAGAGTCTTGATCTCATACCTATTAATGTTACCTTAGAAACTTCCTTTTCAGAGTCTTTGAAGAATTCTCACTCCTTCTCTTCCTTTAATCTCTGTCATAAGAGTCAAAAAAGAATTTTCACTTAAAGGTGCAGATTTTTGCTGTATATTAGGCTAATTATACTGTTTTGAAGTGTTTACTATTTTGACTTCACTATTTGACTGTAGATATGACCTTGTTTTGAATTAAATTCAGCAACAATGAGATTCCCGTGTTCTTACAAAAGTATACTTTGAGATTTTTGAATTTGAATGCTTACAGTTCCAATAAACATTTCAAGTGATTTGGAATCTGTAAAATTGGAATACTTTTGAGCTTTTCCAGTTTTGTTGCAAAAGTCTTCTGGTTTAGCTTTTGAATTTACTTGATGCAAGCAATGTAAATTTATGTAGCTCTACACATGATCTCATGGAGATATTGAGTGACTACAATCCTTTCCTTGCAGCTGAAGATTCACTACAGTAAGGAATGAAGTTGTATATGTTATGCCCATTGAACCCATTTATCTGAAACTACTCAGAAATTCACAGTATGTCTTCAGGGATTCCAGAGGTCATGATTAGGAAAGCCAGTTACATATCTTTAGGTTTCTTAATTACTCCTCTTTTAAAGCGTTTTATTCTCTTGACTCCTTTACTGTGACCAAACCATCTGGCTGGGGCATGTTTTATTATTTCTTAGAGACTATGATAACATAGGTGATTTTTTGGCTTTTTTCCACAATAAACTTTATGTAATGGTAGTTAGATCATGATGTTATCCCAGTGTGAGTAGAACTTGTAGTAAATGATGCAGACATGTTTTGGATGAAATAAGCTATTTGATATGTTTCACAGAAAATGAAACTCCCCAAATGTGTTACATGTAGGAGGAACTCTCTTGTACAATGAAAATTCTTAAAAAAGGATATCTGGTTTCTCTCTCTATCAGCATGGTAGCCATTGCTACCAGTATCACTAGTTATTGCCAGTGACATTCATGTAGAGTTGGAGGGGCAAATGAATCCTGCTGTTAATTGTTGGGAGTTAATTTAAGAAATGAAGATAGAAGCTTTTGAGCTTTTAAACTGAAAACTTGTCCATTTCATCTAGACAAGAAGTTGGAGGGCATCAAAATCTTTACACCGAGTTTGTTTTCTACTTCCTCCAGTTTGAGTCTGGTGAATACCCTATCGTGACAACTGCTGATTTTCCAAACACTATTTTGAATGGTTCCTAAAAACCTTTAAAGTCTAGGTTGCTCATGATTATTTAATCTGTTTTTCCTTTTAAATAAATAATTTTCAGTCTTCTGAGAAAAGTATAGAATAGCACAAATATTTCCTTCCTCTCTTCCGTTCAGATCCTGCCTGTTTACTGATTTTGATTCTTGAGAACAAGAAGTATTATTTAATTATTATCACTGAGCATCACCAGTTTTCTCACCTCTTGTGGAAAATTGCTTTCTTCATAGAGTTACTAGGATGGTTATTACTTTTATTTCTGCCAAGCTCTGACAATGAATTTTATTAATAAGGTTTAGTTCCCTCATGAAAACAATGAGTAACACTTTAGCTCTAGGATATGTACAAGTGACATGACAATAAAAAGTGTTGGTTTTGTTTTTGTTGAGTTTTTTGTGGTTTTTTGTTTGGTTGGTTAGTTTGTGGGGTTTTTTTTTTGCACTCAGTTTCTAGGGACCTATTCAAATTTGGTCAAACCATAAGGGGCTGGTTTTACTTGGAAAGGAAGTCGGTTAAAACTGCTACATCAAGTGGAAAACTTTAGGAATTCTTTGTGCCTTCTATTTGTAGACAGAACAGTTTAAAGAGAACAGCAACATGAAAGCTTCATTATTGCTTCATGTTCCAAAGTGACTGAAGAGGTAATACTTCTTACACTGAAATATGCATAATAAGCAGAGCTGTCACTCTCTTTTCCCATCCACTTTTGAGTGCTCTGTTATATTCAGTCATTCTATATTTATATCTTATGGTTCTTCAACTAAGTACTATTTCACAAACAATTGAAATAACATTCCCCATGTCTCCACTAGGCATCATATCCTTTGTTCTTTTAAAACAACTAGACAAAAAGCCTATTTTATCTCATTCTGACTGTGCACAATGGGCTTAAAAGTTTGATTTAAGCACCAAAGAAGCAGAACTCACTCAGAGCGAATGCACTTTCATGACCTAACATTGTCTTAGTTTTCACCAAGTTCATACATGCGTCTTATGTCTGATAGGTGTATTTGTCTACAGTGTGGAAATTATATGTCTAGGGTTTATTTTGCCATACTTAATTATAGAAAAGATGCCTTTATTCAATAATTTAAAAGGAATCATTTGCAAAATTCCTGAAGACAAGAGTTTATTCTTAATTCTTTTTTTTCAGAGTTGTTGGCGACTTTCAGTTCCCATCTTCTAGAACTAATGTATCATCTAGTAAACAAAAGAGAAATTATAGTGCTGAAATGATTGCATTCAAGTTTTGATCAAAAAAGAAATGCACATAGTAGTATTGCAAAGCTAGAAATAGCTATCCTTTTCTGGAGGAAATATTGCCAATATGTTAATGTCACTGACCTGTCAACTGATGGTTTAATGTTTTATTCTTCTTTCCAAGGTAATCAAGTAACAGTATCTGTAGAACAGCAGTTTCTACTGTGTTTGCAAGAATTGTAGTTTATGACACTTTACGCAGTATTGCAAATTATGAAATGCTTTTGAATTATCTTGGAAAAAAGACATAATGTTAAGCAACAAGAAACAATTCAGTATCTAGTTATCATCTTCTTCTACTGCCTTTGTCTAGAAAAGAATTAGAATATTTTATAAGTAGCTTGATATTGATCAGAATGGTTTCTAAGCCATAATGTCAACTCCCTCATTAAAAGCTTTTCCTCTATGTTATTAAATATTGTCATTATGGGTTTGCATTATTTTCAGAAACATAAATGCAAGATGTTGACCCCGCTGGTTATGCCTTTCAGAAACTTAATTCCCACATTATATTCACTTCTCCATTCGAGACCCATTTTTGTTCTTGAGACTAAGAATACAGTCTATCAACAGTCTCTGAAAGTACAGAAACCATTGAGCATGGAAACCTGATCAAGTTCAGTTAGAACCTTTCAAAAATGTTGCTTATACATTGTTTATTAATTTATTAAAATCAGAAAAAAATAGTTTCATCTGTTACTAGTTTTCATTGCAGAAATAGCACTCAAATTACAGTTCTGTAATGAAAGTTAAATTAAATTTCTCAACCATCTCTGCACTATATTGCTTTTCCAGTCTTGTGACATATGTTTAGTTGGCAGTGGCACAGAAACTGGAGGAATACATTAAGATAAAGAAATGTCCTTCTCTGTGATTAAAAGGAAAGATCTATGTGATGTCCTGTTGTCCATAAACTGTCACATAACATTTTAATGGAAGAATTTCAAGGTAGCTAAGACAATGGGATTACTGTGGAAAGCCTAGAATATACCGTGCATTGATACACCTGCCATAAAATCTGACAACTTTCATTTCAGGCATGAAAAGCACGATACTACTCTTTGAAGTTAAACATTTTAAAAAGTGAAATATGTACATGTATAGAGAACAGCTTGAAATATTCTTGGATGTTACTTTGCATTATAACCAACATCAAAGTAAAAATGTGCTTAGGATACTTGAAAATCAGCCTATTTATTTCCAGCTTGATGTTTTGCTAAATTAGATTCAAAAACTACAAGAGTGCCTGGATAAGCAGAAAGAAGCAAAAGAAAATCTGCAAATTCAGTTTAGACATTTGAAAAGTACATAGATGACTTCAATAACGGAGTCTTAATGGGGATGTTAAAATGGGTAGATTAAGGAAAGATGCACTATACGTTTACTTGTTTTGCAGTTTACAGAAATAGTTATAGTGAAAATATTTTTTTTAATTTTCTGTTCTACATCTGTGTTCTCCTGCACTGTCATGGAAATATACTTACTCACTATATTGAGTTTACTGTAGCATACCTTTATTGCATGAACATGGCTAGGCCGCATCAAACAGCATTGTATAAACCTTTCAGATTACTCAAAAATTTGATGTCCTTTGTATTATCACCTTCAGTATCAATTTCAATATATTGGATACAATGCAATAGTCAGCTACCTTACTCTTAAGTAACAGGGTTTTTTTCTTCCTTCTGTGTATGTTCTTTATGAAGTCACCTTCTAATGCCAGATAATCCTTATAAACATGACATATCCTAATTTTTTTTTGACAGAGGTGGATATTCAGAACAGTAAACAATGAAAGATCAGAAAAATAGCATTGTGTGTGCTAGTACATATGTTATTTGTGACACAATAACAGCTGCGCTTTTCTTTTTAACAGCATGGTTATGTACTTTGCAGCTTTATCAAAGTCTGAATGCTGTAGACTAGCATTCTAACCAAGAAATGAATGAAAGCTTCTTTTTATAGAGACAATTAGTAATGTGTTAAATCAAAAAGTTTTAACATTTACACCATTTCTAAATATTCTTTCAGTTATTTGTCACTACCTTATGAAACAGGTGGCTGTGTAGGTTTTTTAATGGCTATGCTGCCAGCCACAATGCAGAAACTGGTTATCACAAGTAATCAGGTAAGCTCTTAAATGTAATATTCTTCTTGATTTTGTGGTGTTACCTTCTCAGGATAGCTGAAGGCTTATGGATTTAATAAACCAAGAAGGTGTTAATTAATATACTAAAATTGGCAGTACAACTTTTTGGGATCTGAATGTACTTTTGACAGAATCTCTGGGTATTGGAAAAGCTCCAAACCACATAGGAGACCTCTATATTCGTGTCAGCAGATGGGATTTTGTCTGAAAATGCAGGGTTGCAATAAAAATTTGGGCTACTGCTGGAGTTGTTTGGTTCCATGAGCTTTTAATGACCAGCTGTTTTCTGTATCCATGGTTACCTTGAATGTTAAAAGACCCTTTTTCAAACAGTTTATCTGTATCCTACTATTTATTTATTTTGTAGTGTTACATATAACTATTGAACAATATTAAATAAAAGTGTGCAATAGTGCAATTCTCTTTTTACCTAAGCAAATACACATAGTTAAAATAGCCTAGATACATCTAAATGAAAAAAGAAGCTTATTTATTTACAGGGCTTTTCTTTTACTAATTAATACTCATGAAGAAATAATGAGTCTAATAATGGTCTTACATGAAAAGAAATGTGATCATAGAAGAGAAATTCACCATTTCAAGGAAAGGAATATATTTAAATATTACTCAGTGCAGTGTGTTGGCATTTTTACTTAAGTACTGATGTTAAGTTACAGAAGTATAAGCTGAGAGTTATGAAGTGTCAATAGACGACAATTACACTTATGGGAATGTCACATCACATTACATAGGTAATAAGATACAGAGAGATTTTTGGGTCTGTGACAGCTTTAGTCTTTGTACACAGCTTCAATTAAGTATCTTTTTAACATAAAGTATTTTTTTAGGAAAAAAAGTTAATACTATTTGTAGGATGCCAATTTTGTTGTGTTATGCATTTCAGTTGAATTATTGCAGTTAAGCACTGTATTTAACACTTCTCTGCAGCTTTCTGCATATGCAGTTGTTTCAAATTTTTAAATATATTTGTACACTGCCAACCAGTTCAAGACATTTTCTATAGTTTTTCTGCTGAAAGTGCCCCGTTGTGCCTTGCAGTCAACTAAAAACTGCTTAGTATTTTAAACTGAGTTAATAGTGAGAAGACAGTACATCTGGAGGGAATCAAGATGCTTCAACACGTATGATACAGTTCTTAATAAAAGAGAATATCATGTTTAATCTGCTTCTCTCTGAGTCTTAAGGGCAGACAAGTGAACCGCCATCATGCATTTCAGAAGCAAAATCTTAAAGATTTCAGAAGGCCATTTTATGACAATATAATTTTTTTCATCTTTGGATAATGATTCCACTTAATAGCATAAAAGTGTAAGAAATACAGATATTGCTTAGATTAAGAGTCATTATTAATTTTTTATACAAATCAGAATTGGTTTAGAAGTGTAGTTTACTTCAGAGGTCTTTCCAAATTTGGCTGATACTTTTAAATTTTTTCTTGTGATTTATATTTGAAATAAAAAAAGAATATTTTCAAAAAGATGTGTTTTAATGCCCACTAGATTTAGTAAAATAATAGCTTCAATTAAAGAAACTAGACTGCAAGGGACAAAGATGATATGCTAATTTTGCCCTACTTTGCACATTACCCTTAACTAGACTGAGTTTATAGATTTAAGTAATGTTTACTGATTTAATTTGAAGGAATTTTGTATTTCAATTTCAATTGAAGTAAGTTTTTATTGACACCAGGTGTACACAGTTTAGCCTTTATACAGTCAGGATCTTGGCTGTGTAATTGCCTAATTTAGTGTCTCCCAATATTTTAGGATTGATTCATTTTGTAGTGTTGCTCAGAAAAACAGACTTTGCCTTCCCAGTAAGGACGTGAAACAGCATACCTGTGATACATTTGGGTTTTGATATTGAAAAGGTGACGTAGTTATGTTGGGAATGGTACTAAAGAGTGTCTGAACTCAAAAAATCTACATTAAACTAAAAAGCCTCTCTCAGACTTGTGACTTTTTGGCAAAGGCAGATCCCTGCTAATTTCAAGCTAAGTAGTTTTGAAAGATTCAGGTGAAGTTTAGTGATGTCAAAAAGAAAAAGAAATTACTCAATAATAGTCTTTCCATTTCTCATTATGTATAATTATATATGTCTACTGGATATCTTCATTATGTTATGAAACCACCATTTATTGTTGGTTACATGAATGAATTGCTCTGGGTTACTAGTTGGCTGATTAGACTAGGATTTGAGACATGCTGTTCTCTGACAGTGACTCTGCAGTAGATCTTGGATCAATCACTTCTCTGGTGATTTTCACTTCTTGAATCAATCACTTCCTCCCTCTTCTGCATCCTCTCTTTGTCTCTTCATTTTAATTTTCTTGTCTTTTTAGACTATGAAGTACTCCTTATTATACACTTCTGTAACATCTAGAACAGTTGGGATTTAAATTCTACTGTAATTTTAGCACTTCAGTGTATAAATATTCCTGAAGGACTTCAAAATCACTGAGGTTGTGATAATTACAATTATATGAAGTGTTTAAAATAAAATAACTTTCCTGAGTTATTTCCTGATGCTGTAAAAATTAAGCCTGCTGGGTTCTAAAATATTTAGCATGAGGTTTCTCTGCATTTCATTGTTGGAGGATGCTCCAAGTCTGATTTTCTTAGTTGTAATCTCATAGATGAAAAAAAATATTGCAGTCAATTACTGTGTTGGCCTCTTTCTTTTGTCTCCCTTTCTCCCCTGTGTTAACCCTGTCTTGGCTTTCTTTTTTATTTTTACAAATGCAAATTTCTCTTCCAGATGAAAAGGAAGATTGTTAACACTTCACTCTGTTTTGCATGGCAGCTTGCTGGTTCCTCTACATCTTTACTGATGGTATTCTGACAGCAAGTCTCATTTTTTGAGTGGTCTTGTTTTGGGTTTTTTGCTGTTGTTACTTTTTGTTTTTAAGACAGACAGGAAGTTATAGGATGTCTTCTGATATCATGGAAATGGTTCAGTGAAGTTTTGACTTTGCTAAAAGTTAAATAATGTAAAAATGATGTTGTCTTTAATTCAGGGTGTCACAATACTCCATTCAGATGCCAGCTGTTGAATAATTGTTCCAGAGCATAAAAAAATACATAAAAATAAGCTACATCAGTTCAAAAGCGGTTGGTGGTTTTGTGAGTTTCAGATCAATCAACTGGGAACACAATGAAAACAAAAATATCCATATATTTTACTATGCACTTGTTTAGACGTGCTGCAAATGAGAATTTGTCTCACAGTCAGCTGAAGGTAACAAAATGCACTGATAGTTTAGTATGGGAAGGAAGTTCTTCCAGTGTTGTTTTGGAAAAGTAGCGTTAAGCATAAAGAAACTGCTTATATTTTGAACTTCAATGTTTTATTTAAAATAGAGTTTTGATATCTAAATGCAATAAACAAAAGTCAGTTAAAGACTGCTCATGGAAAAAAAAGGAACGCACACATGAAAAAAACCAAACACTAATGATATTTGAAGTATTTTGTGTAAATCTTGTTATGGTTCTTAGTGATTACAGTACTACAACACAATAGGTCTTATATATTCAGTCTGGGCAGTCAGACATGGTACTTTTAGCAATATATCTTATGCTTAATATATGGTAATATCTAGATTTCAACATCTTGACAAAATCTAATCTGGCTACATTTAAGTACATCTAGCAAGAGCCAAAAATGTTTTGACTCATTCATTTCAGTTTGTGTTGTATTTGTCTGTAGCTAATAGTACTTAGCTGTGGCAAAGAATCCAAGACTTGCAATGACACATAAATTGTATTAGTAATTGAATTATTAATACATATACAAAATAAAATTCAAGAATATTACTGTAATGGGAGTCTAGGAAGGACAGCTAGATGATGTTTGAGAATTGTTTGTGGCTCAGTTGCTCTGTATGGATAAATTTTCTGTGTGTTCTTAGCTATAAGTCTGCTCACTAGATTAAAAATTAGAGAAATAAATGTCTTTTACTAATGAAAACGCTTACTTTTCAGTGACTTGATGTAGAAGATTTCTTTGTAATACTCTCATATGAATTTCATGTACTAATAATACTCAATACGTTATGGTTTTACTAACTTTACTAAGTACTTTAATTCACAAGATAGGATAACAACACTACCTAACCATTCTTCTAGTAAATGAAGTCAAATAAATCATAAGTGTGTTATTTGTCTCCTTTGAGAATGGGCTTTGTAGTTCTGCTGTTCATATGACATATCACAGCAAGGTCAGGGAGTAAACTCCAGGCATTTTATCTCATTTTAGAAGGGGTGCTGATAATAAATCACCCAGAAACACTTTTATTCCCATTTTCTCATTAAGGCACTATTCTACCAACTTGTCTTTTTTTTTTGTTTAATAGCCAAGCATGTATTTATTTTTACATGTACTAAAATATTTTCCTTCCTTGGGCTCAGGGTCAGAGTCCATGAAAATGCACCTTTGAGCACTGACTAGTATGCTGCTTCCTCTGTGAGACAGCTCTGAACATCAAAAAATTTGCTGTTCATATTTGATAGATTCTTAGCCCTATATCTTCATATATTTTGAGTTTGACTTTTGAAATCCTGCTATTACAACTGTCTGAACTGTGTAATGTTTTTAGGTAAATCATACAAAATCAGTTCAACTTGCCATATTTCACATTTACTTATGTGTAATAAATGTTGTGATCAAGTTTATTATTCTGTTTACAAAGGTAGCAGTTGTGTCAGACTTTGGAAAAACTATTCATATCTTCAAGGACAGAAATTTTTAGAACAGGAAATCAAGAAATTACTACTCATAGGATTTTTTAAAAAGTCAGCATATATGACAAACTTTTGATGTTTCCAGACTATTAGAAGTAGGACAGGGTAAGAAGGGAGTTGTTTGTACCTAGCATGTATGTATAATACTTTTGTGTACTACCTTACTTTTAAATGACTTTATAGAAAATCTGGAATAACTCGGAAACTGCCAAAATAACACTTAACACTTTTGATAGTTGGAATTACGCCAAATTTCTCCGTGAAAATATGAAATACTTTAGTTAAAAAAAAAAAAAAAAAAAAGTTTTGCTTTAAATTAATGATTTTTCCATTTATTTCTGGCTACCTCATTCTTCCCATTATGCAAAGCACTGTCTCCTTGTGTAACATTTATGCCACATTTGAAGCCAAGGTTTCCTTTAACTTCTGTGTTCATTCTGAATCATACCCTCAGGTGAAGTTTTAAGAGAGATAATTTTTCACAAATGTCATTTGACTTATCATAACTGACACTGTTATACTTACTGTAAGTTTTCTAATATGCTGTCTTTAGAAATCTAGAACTGATTGTTCAGTTGTAGTTGAAGTTCTGTTTTAATGGGGACATGCTGTTGTGTGTTGATGCTATTGCAACAGAAAAGCATAGACATGGTGAGATCTCTCATGAAAAAGTCGGGTAGTGAAGAACAGGAGTAGAAAAATAAAAAGCAAAATATTCTGAAAATTAATGAACCAAATTTCCCTTTAGACATTCAGCAGGCTATTATAAGTCTGTGGATGTTGATTACTTAAAGTGAGGACAGAGTGTTATATACTTTGTCTTTCAAAGTTTGTTGTCACTAATACCAGTCAAAATAGACCAGATTTTCATTGAATATGTTTGATCTTCAAAGTGTGTGGCTGTGCTGAGTAGATGAGTATAGATTTGTAGATGTGTGCGTGGGAGTTCTGTTTAGTGTTTGTTACAAATATCTACCTGCAGACAAAGATTTGTGACTAACAGAGGCTTTGAAACGCAAATATCAGAAATCTCAGCAAGGAAGAAACTTCTCTTTCTATTATTTTGTAATTGTGTTACGAAATGGGTTTCCTTTTTTTTTTAGCTTTAGCACAGGAGTTGGCTGGGTAGAGTGCATAAAGAAAGACCCCATGGTTTACTGGTTAAATTCTTTGTGTCACAAAGGAATTAAAATACAAATCAGACCTAATCAAGCCTCATGAATGAATAATCAAGTTGAACATTAAATCTTAATTGCTTTTTCTAAAATATACCAAAATTATTTGAAGTCATTGTTGCAGTGAGGCAACCTTCACATTAGCACTTCTCAGTCCAATAATATTTCATGTTCCCTAATACGGTTAATGAGTGGCCTTTTAATTCCTTTCATTATTTATTATCTTTCATATATCAAAATGTTTACATATCTTTATAGAATTACGCAGAAAAAAAATCCTTATGGGTTTAGACTTTCTGATACATTTCCATGAACAATACAGCAACATAATGATCCAGCTGATTATTTCAGTAATGTTTTCTTCACTGTTCTACACTTGAAATAATTTATATTGTCTGATCCTACAAATGCTGCATCTTTTTTCAATTGATCAAAAACCCATTTAGCAGTTTTGGAAAAACAGCATACTTCTAATGAGTTATGAAGAATAATAGAGGTGTTCTGTCTTGAAAAAAATTAATGTAAAAATGACTTTTTTAATAAAAATTTCAGATTTAAAATTGAATTTATGAAATTAAAGGAAAAATGAAGGTTCACATGTCCTATAAACAGAAAAAATAGATTATTATTAGATTATTGGGATGAAGTTCAACAAGGCCAAGTGCCGGGTCCTGCACTTTGGCCACAACAACCCCCTGCAGCGCTACAGGCTGGGCACAGAGTGGCTGGAGAGCAGCCAGGCAGAAAGGGACCTGGGGGTGCTGAT